>NC_056527.1:155556840-155622706 GCF_019175285.1 Sceloporus undulatus
ATCATCATCATCATCATCATCATCATCATCATCATCATCATCATCATCATTACTATCCTGCTTTTCTCCCCAAATTTTGCAGTCAAGGGGGACTTACAATTTAACAGGATGATACAATTGAAAACGTACCAAAAAAAAGGGAACATTAAAAATAGAATTAAACTATATATAAAAAAGGTTTACAAAAGGACAGGAATTTACGATAGACTATTTAGGAAATAAGTGGGGAGAATTATCAGCGATAAACCTTAGAAAAATAAAAATGAACAAGGAATATATTATCAATATGTGCATTTCGAAAGCAGAGATTTGATAGACTTCTTTAAAGGGATTGACTTGAATACGCCTTCTAATAAAATAATATTCGGGGGGGGGGAAGAATATGAAAAGACAATTGTAAATAAAAAAATAGAATTAAAACTATAAATTTGGAAACAACTTGAAGGCGAACAACAACAACAGGCCGTGTCTGCTTTTAAGTGCCATGCCTCAGTGCTATGGAATTCTGGGAATTGCAGTTTGCGCGATGCATTTAGTCATTAGTGCCACATGAGCTACAAATCCCAGAATTCCTTAGCAATCGAGCCCCAGGGCAGTTGAAGCGGCGTCAAAGTGGTTTATTTTGGCAGTGCGGACGCAGCTTCGGGAAATAACTTTCCTCACTTTCCTGAGGAATTTACAATTTCAAGATGGTTTTGAAAGACAAGACAAGATAGCAAATGTTGTTTTATTAATGGTTGTCTTATGTATATATATATATATATATATGTGTGTGTGTGTGTGTGATGTTTATAACATTTCTCTGTGTGTTTGTTTGGTACGTATCATATTTTTTTCCTTTCTCTTCCTCTTTTTTAGCAATAAAATTTTAATAAATCCAGTTCAGAGAGAAATAATCCGGTTTGACACCGCTTTAAACTGCCATTGCTGCTGTAGAAATCCTGGGGTTTGTAGTTCATTGTGGCACCAGAGCCCACTGGTAAAGAAGGCTAAAACGCCTCACAAAAAAGACTACACATCCCAGAGTTCCCTAGCATTGAGCCATGGCAGTTAAAGCGGTGTCAAAATGGATTATTTCTGCAGTGTGGATGACATGAACCCCCCATTGTGGATCCTAATGGTACATTCCATTGTCTCCCCCCCTTTTTCCCCAGAATGGTTTGTTCCGAATCCTTTCTCGCACAATTCCCTTTTTATTCTTGGACTGTTCCATAAGTGTAAACTTCGACAGCTTCACTTTCTCTCTCCCTCCCCCCATTAATCATTCGATTGGTACATTCCTCCTGATTGGCGGTGGACGCGGAGCCCTTGCTCTAATTCTGGAAAGGCCGCTGCGCCAAAGGAAGAGCGGCCGTCGTGAAAGCCGGTGCCGAGGTGGCTGCGCTACCTCCGTAGAGTCCGCAGCCCCAACATGGCGGCCGGGGAGCGAGTACGTAAACGGCGTAAGGAAGCGCTACGCTGTCTCCGTAGAGCCGGCGGCGCCATCATGGCGGCTAGAGATATTTACGGAAATGGCGTAAGGCAGAGGCCGGCTTCTCCTCGTTCGTAATGGCGGCGCGTTTCGATTCTGAAGGAGGCCCCCGGAGCGTTTGCTGAGGAAGCCTTGCCTCTCGCGGAGGTAAAATGCGAACCCCGGCCGTTTTCTTTCCTCAGAAGGAGCCCTCTTCTCCCTCCTTCAAGGGCTGCATCCTCACTGCAGGATTAAGGCAGAGAAAAGGGACCTGGGAGTCCAAGGAGACCACAAGCTGAACATGAGCCAATGCTGTGATGCGGCAGCTAACAAGGCCAATGCGATTCTAGGCTGCATCAATAGAAGTATAGTGTCTAGATCAAGGGAAGTCATAGTGCCACTCTATTCTGCTTTGGTCAGGCCCAACCTGGAATACTGTGTCCAGTTCTGGCACCACAATTCAAAAAAGATGTGGAGAAACTGGAGCCATGTGTCCAAAGGAGGGCGACTAAAATGGTGAAGGGTCTGTCTATGTCTATGAGGAAAGATGAAGGAGCTGGGGATGTTTAGCCTGGAGAAGAGAAGGCTAAGAGGTGATATGATAGCCCTGTTTAAATACTTGAAGAGAGGGAGCAAGCTTGTTTTCTGCTGCTCCAGAGAATAGGAGACAATGGAGCAATGGATGCAAGCTCCAGGAAAAGAGATTCCAGCTCAACTTTAGGAGGACCTTCCTAAAGGTATGTAAGGGCTGTTGGACAGTGGAACAGACTCCTTCCTTGGCGTGTAGTGGAGTCTCCTTCCTTAGAGGTCTTTAAATGGAGGCTTGAGGGGATGCTCTGATGGAGAGTTCCTGCATGGCAGAATGGGGTTGGACTGGATGGCCCTGGTTTTCCACTCCATCAAATGTGGTATGGAAAGCCACCTTTATACCTTCATATGCTATTATATAAAACCTTTATCTGTCCCTGGTTTTCCACTCCACCAAATGCATCTGAGGAAGTAGACTGAAGTCTAGGAAAGCCCCTGCTGCCAACTTGGTTCTTTCAGTTAGTCTCAGAGGTGCTACAAGATCTCTCTACATACTGTATTTTAATGCATCACTCTTGAATGTTTTTCATTGTACTGTTCTTTTAAATTGTAAGCTACTTTGAGTCCCAGTTTTAGGAAATAAGAAGAAAAATAAGAATAACTCTTCCTCCTCCTCTTCTTCTTCTACTACAGTCTAAAATTGGGAAAAGAGATTGGGAGTCTGAAAAGGCAAAATGACAATAAGGGAGAGATAAGAAGTTGGGGAATGAAACCAAAGAGGGGCTAGGAAACTAGAAGGATAAGATCATAATGGTGTGGTTGCTGCTCAGAGGCTGATATCCATGTCTCAACCATTCTTGTTTAGATTGTGAACGCTAACGTTTGAAGATGGCGATTATGGAAAAGCAGTTCTCTGGAAAGCATTGAGAGAAGCACCACATAAATCGGTCTCACACCCTGCATCCTTAGCATTGGCTTCTGAATGTGAAAATGTGGCACAAATCAGTATGCGTGGCCCTACTGGCCCTGGCAACAGGTTACGTCTTCTTGCTAGACCCTGAACTACCTGACTCAGTACTGGAGTATTTCTCAGGCTTCTTCTTGTGCCACCTCCGGGATGAACTTCCATCCCCAGAGAGCAGCATGGCCGCTGCCTGGGATGCGCTTATCACCAGACCAGCCAAACAGTGGAATCGAGTTGCTGTCGGGTGAGTAGCTGAGATACTCTATTAGGAGAAAGCCCTTTCCATGTCAGCTGAAAAGTCCTGTATGTTCTGTGGCATGTATCGGGTGAGTACTACAGTGTATGGTGCTGTTTAGTCCTGTGGCCACATAATTGTCTTGTGCAAAATGAGTTGGTTTAAAAGACCAGCACCAGCCTTGCCTCAGGTAGAAGTTTTTGGTAGCATGGGAGTTAACAGCAAAATTAAGAAAAGGGATAGCATCTTGTCTTTTTTCCTCTGGTTGCAAAATGTTTAGGCCATCCTTGTGTACATCCTGTACATTCACATGTGGTGCAGATGGCGGGGAAGATCCGGTAGTTATGGGTAAGTAGTAGTGGGAAGATCAAGAAGTTGTTGAGAAGGCATTACTGTTGACCTTCTTGGAGATCCATGGGACACAATCTGAAAACTAGTACCATAGAAAATCCATTCCTAGAAACTGGATAGATATTGAGACTGTGTTTAAAAATTGGGGAGTCAGAAAAGAGGTCTTCATGTAATACCAGATGCACGACACTGGTCTTTTCTCTGTGAGAAGAACTCTTTTCAAATGTCACATGTTGCAGACCTTCAGAAAATGTTCAGAGTGTCCCAGTGTGGTGGATTTGTGGTGTGGTTTCTCGGTCAGGTAAACATGGAATGCAAAGCAATGACACACACATTACCTTTGCTTTAAGATAAATCCTTGCCAACAGACAGCAGTAGACTTTCCATTAACTTCATTAAATTCATATCAGAATGCCTTCACAGCTAAGATTCTATTGCAACCCTGTATGTCTTTACACAGAAGTAAATGAATTGAGTTCAATTTGGCTTGCAACTTTAGAATGATATTTAGCCTCCAGGCTGCAAGTATTATTAATCTAGTTAAAATGAGAACACCACTCATATGTACACTAAGTGAAATGTTATGATCAATGTGACCTTTAAATTCCATTTGAAGACAGAAGAAATGGGAAGACTGCATGAAAGCTACAATGCTATACATACTCACTTGAAAGCAGGATTTAATTTCTGAATACATTTACACTGGTTACACTGCCAGTCAATAAGAAGTAGCAACATGACTCCTTGGTGCTTGCTATCAAATTCTAGACAGAATACTTGTAACTCTTGATTTCATATTGCTATGTAGAGCTTCTCCTGACTGTATTTTTAAATTCACTTTCCCTGTAGTGTCAATGCCTGTGTTGATGTGGTTCTTTCTGGCGTGAAGTTGCTGCAGGCCCTTGGCCTAGATTCTGGGATTGGCCAAGACCATTCTGTCTTGCATTCCACAGCAGATTTGAAGGAAGCCTTCATCTACTTCATGAGGAATGGAGCTGCTGCAGAACGCTTCTTCAGTGACTCTGATTCCTTCCACCAGATTGCACAGACTGCTTCCAAATATCCGGGAGCACAGGTACATTTTTTTAGTTCGGGGAATATCTTTCATACCTATGTGACATACAGTGCCTTCCAGAAATATTTAATCCCTTCTGACTTTATCCACATTTTATGTTTTTACAGCCTAGTATTGAAACTGAAATGGATTTAATGGGCATTGTTGCCACTTGATATGCACAAGATGCATAGATGTGCACTGTGTAGGTGCAAATTATTTTTATCATGGCACAAAAGTTAAGAAAATAGAAACCAACTGACACTTGCTGTAGCAGTTTAGAGAAAGAGTATAATGTCACCAGAGTGAATGTAGTGTTTGACATGGCCAATGGTTTGCTTCCTGGGATTTTCACTGCAAGAAAAAGTGAATGGCTCAAATTTAGTCACTAACTAAATGATAGGTCTAGTGGTTATCTGAATGCAATATTCCCTCTTCCTGAAGAAGATTTAAATTCTAGATTTCATCTCCCCCAGTTGGAAAAGATTTTATGTTTAAATAACTATCTGATCTGTTATTTGGAAAGGTTTTCCATTTCATTATAGAGTATTACTCTGCTTTCCCTGCAGGGAGGAGAAAGGAAGGTGGGGTGGAAGAAGTGAGCTCAAAACAGTTTGTCCGATGTAAGATTCACTGTTTCACCACCTACATGAAACGAAATCCTGATAAAGATATGTGTTGCCTTGTAAAACTTACAGCACATAAACTACTTTTCTAGTGTGTCAAGTTTTCTAGCAGTTTTTTATCTTTATCTTTCATAAAGTTGTAAACCCTTTTTTCATTTTCTGAGAAAGACCTGATCTATATAAACAATTTTAAAAAACAAATAGAAGCATTATTAGTATTACTGCATATTTCAAACACTTTGGCAAGAAGATGTAGTTATTTAAAGCTGCTGGCAGCAATGTGAGAGTGGCTTAAAGAATGAAAATGTAAAACCTTTCCAAATATTGGAAAGTAATACAAGCCAATCTTCCAAGGCCACTTAAAGCCAGTGTTTCTTAAATAACTGATTTTTGCGGCTGATATTGACGTTGAATCTTCTGAATCTGTTTAGCTATTTAAGTTTGTGCAGAAGAATATAACAATCGGCACAGAAAGCTCTAAATCCCTTCTGAGCTGATGACTTATTTTTTCATCCTTGTCTATTACATTTACCTTCACACTAACCTTAATTTTGAATTTGCTCAATAACCTTAAAGTTCTTCATTTTATAATGCTTCTGTTTATCTTAGCTTTGGGAGCTGAGAGGCATTTTACTTAAACTGTAAGAAGCTTGTCTCAGTTCTGCTAAATTTCCATTTGTTTGTATAGAGCCTCTCTCTTCTACTTAAATTGGAGAATTTAAAAGTAGACTGGGGCACCTGATCTTCTGAGTTTGTGAGAAGAGAACCACCAGTCATAGTTTGATGTGAAACGTTTGCTCTACTAGTGCTAGCATCAAAATTGTGCTACCTCTCTGTGAGGAAGGAAATCAAGACAGAAACCCACTAGCTGATGGCCAGCGTCATTAAAGCAGACTTGCTCCAACTTTGGCATTTGCTTGTTCTTAACTGCCATCAAGTTGACTTTGACTTATGGTGACCCTATGAATGAGAGACCACAAAGTCACCCTGTCATCAACAGCTCTGCTTGGCTCTTGCAGATTCAGGGCTGTGGCTTCCTTGACTGAGTCTATCCATCTGAATGTGGTCTCCCTCTTTTCTGTAGAACTCTTCTCCACTACCACATTTAAAATGAATTGATTTTCTTCCTATCAGCTTTCTTCACTGGCCAACTTTTGCGATCAAACGTAGAAATGGGAAGTATGACAAGCATGGACAATCCTAATTTTAGTATTCAGTGTTATAGCTTTACACTTCAGAATCTTGTCTAGTTCTTTCATAGCTGTCTTTTCAAGTCCTAGTCTTTTGGTTTCTTGATTCTTGATGGTAGTCTCCATTCTGATTAATGACTGAGCCAAAGTATGGAAAACCTTGAACTATTTCAATGTCTCCATCATCTACTTTAAAGTTTACATAACTTAAAACATAAATTATCTATGGCTTTTGTTTTTGTTTTTTAATGTTCAGCTGTAAACCCGCCTTTGCACTTTCTTTCTTTACTTTCTTCAGTAATCATTTTAAGTCTTTGCTAGTTTCTGCCAGCAGTATGGTGTCATCTTCCCATTTTAAATTGTTCATGTTCCTTCAGTTTTCACACCTCCTTCCTCCGAGTCTGCTACATTCTGCTCCAGTCTTGTTTTTACAGAGAGAATGGAGCTTTTCTGTCTTCTCTTTCCAATGATATGGTCTATTTGATTTCTGTATTGAACATCAGGTAATGCCCATGTATACAGTTGCCTCTTTGGTTGTTTGAAGAATGTGTTTGTAGTGAACAAACTGTTGGCCTTGCAAAATTCAGTTAGTCACTATCCTCCTTACTTTCTTGGTCCTAGGCCAAATTTTCCTACAATCGTGGATTCTGCTCTATTTCCTGCTTTGGCATTCTAATAGCCTATAATTAATTAGAAGTCCTATGTTGGCATGTGATCAGTTTCCTCCCGGACTCCAACATAGAATTTTTCTGTGTCTTCTTCTTCTTCTGCCTCTGTAGTTAGAGCATAAAATTGGATTATGGTTATATTGATGGTTTTTCCCAGATGTCTTATTGATATGATTTGATCAGACTTTGCATTACAGTATATCCTTTTGATTTGTTTTTGGTATGTCTCTCCGCACTATTAAGGCCACCCCTTTTTTCCCTTAGATTTTCATTTCTTGAGTCAAACACTGTGTAATATGAATCAAAATGTCCCATTCCTGTTCACTGTAGCTCACTCACCCCAAGTACTGCAGTGTTTATACATTCTGTTTCTTGTTTTACAGTGTCTAGCTTCCCATAAGTCATGCTTTCCACACATTAATCGTTTTATTAGAAAATATTTAAAGGTACAATTTAACATAAACCAATAGGTAATACATATCAAGTCCCAAGAATGCAATTGCAAAGTAAAAATACATAATAGTATGGTAATATATAAAAAAATTGGATATAAAGCAAATTTCATTCCTAGGATGTGTTAAGTTATTAAAACAGTTTTAAAATAAGATAGAGCATTCTAAGGAGACCAAAATATATATCCTTTACTTTAAATTACCAATGGCAATCACCAATATATCTAAACAGTTGCATACCATAAAAGAGGAAGAAAGGAAGGAGAAGGGAAAGAAGGGGAGGAAGAAAGGGGGAGGGAGAAAAGAAGACTAACACTTCACCGCTCCTTTTCTACCAAAACAGCAGCTGGTTCCTCATACTGACGATAGCCCGAAATGTGCTCAATGTAAATGTCTCTGGACCATCTAATGGTGTCTGACACCATTAGCTTGCGCATGAGTTTTGCATAGCGCTTTCCCACTCCACAGACTCTCAGCACAGGTTCATTTGCTGGATCCCAGGCACCCAGGGCTCCAACAAGCAATGCATGGACAGAGACCTCGTACCCCTTTTGTCTCAGGACCTCAGCCAGAGGGGTGTACTTTTGATGTTTCCGTTCTCTGGCCTCCCTCATGGCTGGCTTCCTGTTTTCAAAGGGGATGGTGACATCCACAATAGTAATCTTCTTGTGGTCTTCATCTGTGATTACTATGTCAGGTCTCAGCTGGCTGTCTGTCCCAGGCACAGTTCGATTGAGAGAAATGGTGCCCATTGAAGCTGGGATAGCTTTAGCCAGTGTATTCATCACAGCATCGTGCCGATGTTTCCAGGCTGTCGAGTGTGGAGGGCAATTACAGAGCACATGTGGAAGCGTCTCATTTGGATGACCACAACGACGGCAACGTTTGTCGTGGTTGCCAGTTTTGACGGCGCCGTTAAGAGGCACAACATTCAGACGAGCTCGATGAACAAAACGCCAGTCAGCAAAACGGGTGAAATCTCCGCGTGGAATAAAGTGGTTACTTGAGTCCCATTGCGATTCCACACATACTACACTTAATCTTAGCCAAAAGGCCGAGAAGCTTTCCACACATGATATTCTGATAATGTATGTTGTGCAGTTTTGGACTTTCCTTTCATTTCTGAGCACATCAGGAGCTGACCCATCTTTTCGGCTTGAGTCCAGTTGTGTCATTAGCCACAGTTATCCTTTGCTTTAACACGGGAGATTATTGAGTGCTTTCCAACCTGAGAATCTAATCTTTTGTCACTGTGCCCTGTTTCATTTTGGATTGTCTCATGATAGGGTTTTCATGGTAAAAGATGTTCAAAAGGGATTTGCCATGCCTCTTTCTGCAGAGTACAGTGCGCCCTTCCCTTACGCAGAGGATCCATTCTGGACACACAGACACACACCCTCGTAAGAAAAATACCATGTATGCTTGAGCTCCATTAAAAACAATGGGGCTCATGCCCACGGCGTGGCGTGATGTGTGCATCATGAGCACACATGCCATTGCCTCTTCTGGCGCGCAGCTTTCAGCATAAGCTGAAAGCCGCATTTAACATGGGCGTACTGTATTAACAAGTTGGTGTGTGATCAGCTTCCTTCCTATGCTGCCACTGCTGTTATTTCTGAAAGAGCTTCCACCAGTGTCACCCTTCACTATTGCTGCTGCCTAATAGCTGTTTGACACACTTAGTCTGGCTCCTCAGCAAAAGGTCTTCTGACATGGGAGACTGTAACTAACAGCACTTCTGCCATTATCATAGTCTCTTGCCTCACAGGAACATGCAATCCCACCAACATAGAAAGGAAGTGCCATGGTACATACAAGCTATTAAATAAGGGAACACAGTTATTGCATAGAGAAATATATTGTATGTTCTGAATAGTGAAATATCAAAGAGCTGTACATCTATCACTAAAGTTTAAATTGCTGCTTAAACATGTGCTTGAACTGTCTTGCAGTTGTATGTGGGAGGAAATGCTGCCCTCATTGGCCAAAAACTTGCGACTAATCCTGACCTGAAGGTAAGTATCTCATATTCCAGGGTCCACCAATTTGCCTGCAACTGTATACTTGGGAATCTCCTTAATTTTCCCATTACAAATCCTAGGCATAATATTTAGTCACTTGTATCCACCATATATCCAGAAAGATTTTTCGCCAGAGCAGTTGACTTCCTGCTAATGACACAGACTTCTTATAGCATACATGTGTTTGTAGATATCTCCTGGGGAACTGTTATGCCTTGTTTCTGATTATGCTTTTGTAAGGCAATGGGGTGTGTACACAGGCAAAGTAGTGTAGAATAATGTATGAAATAAAAAACAGCACAGACGGGGGCAGTTATGCATGTTCTTTTATGATATTGTCGCTTCTGTGGACTCCCAGCATTTTTAGATAAAATATGCATGTAAGTGGGAAGTGTATTACTCTAATAAAAAATAAAACAGCCCTCTGGCTATGGGAAGCAGTAGATGGTGAGGAAAAAAGCAGCTGTAGAATAGTAAAGGAATGTGTGAAGCTGCCTTGACTGAACAAATGTGAATAGACAGGTCCTTAAATAACCTTCCACTACCTCTTTTGAGAGTTGGTTTCTTTCTCACTTCCTCTACTATAATATACTTGTCATTTCAAAAGAAATCTCACGCAGCAGCATAAATAGTAATGGACCAACTATATCAGTAGATGCCTACAAGTTTGGATAATAGTCACCCTATCTATATAGTGATACCAGTGCATGGTGATGTACAGTAACATAAGCAAAATATGTGCTAGGAATTCTGTCCCATTAATTTAGCATACAGGGGGAAAAAGTGGAAGTTTGAAATTTCACTGACACAAAACATGAACATGTTGCCTAAATCCTATTGCCAATAGTGAAGAGTTGGAGCTGAATATTCAATCTGATTTAGATACACAGATACTTAGGATTCATCCTTTTAAAATAGAAAATCTGCCTTCAGATCTCAGCTGAGGTCACCCATATCCTGCTTTTAGTTTGTTTGCCAGTGTGGAAATATATAATTTGGTTCATTTAATGATCTGGTTGCTAAATTGTGAGTTCACTTAATTTTACTTGTTTTCATTTTGTTTTCAAATGTCCCTTCAGAATAGCCTTGTGCGTTTCCAAAAGTTTCTTATTCATAAGTGTTCTAATTTGAAGTGTTCTAAGAATAGATATGCCCTGCAGGAAAAAGGAATAAACTTGAATGTTTTATAGCCGTGGTTCTTAAACCTTTTCAAGCATCTACCCCCTTTCCTGTTGAGCAAAACCCCTAGTGCCCCCAGCACCTATTTCTTGATATCAGATGTACTGTTTGTGCAGCAGCTAGATTGCCAGTGACATCTACCTCAGCCGCACCCATTTTGCCACCATCTCCTCCTCTGCCTCAGACTCTCATGTGTGAATACAGTGGTGTAAGCAGCCCAGGCCTGCTCCTCCCTCTTGCCCATGCCAACCTTACAGCAAAAGAGAGGCCAGCTGGTCAGTTGCTGCTCCCAGAGTGACTGTGTGCAAAGGAAGAGAGTGACTGGGCACTCTGGCCCATGCTGGCCTTTGCTGCTTCTTGTTGGCTGCTCAACCAGCTGCTCAGTAACCTCTCCCTTTGTACCCAGTCATCCTGGGATCAGCAAGTGAGCAGCTTGCTGAGCGGTAACTAAGAAACCTCTTGCCCATGCCACCCTTGTGCCAAAGGCTGATACAGGCAACAGGTTTCTTCACTGCTGCTTGACAGTATGCTTGGTTGCTGCTCCCAAGCTGACCAGCTGTAAAGGGAGAAGCTTCTCTCTGGTAAAGAAGGACTCTCAATCCTTCTTTGCCTGGGTGGAGGGGGTGCAGCTGGCTTTCTACTTTTCTCCTCGGTAAAGAAGGACTCTCAATCAGAGAGGTGAAGGACTCTTTCGAAGAACTGGCCCAGCATACTCCTCCCTCTCTTGCCTCAGAGATGTGCCTTTCCTATACAGCTTCACATTGTTCCTCTCACTGCTGACACACATATATTATTTCTTTTGCTACCTCTTCTCTTGGCCTGTCTGGCAAAAGAAAGGAACAGCAGCTCTGCTTCATCCTAACAGCCAAGTTCCAGCAAATTCACAAAACTCACTCAGAGTCCCAAATATCAAAGCTCCTTTTTGCCACTGCTTTTCCCCACTGCCACGTGCTCTTACTTCTCATCCAGATCTGTTCATAAAGGTTGCTCTAGTCTTTCTTGTGCACCAATACTTTAACCAAAGTGCCCCCCTCCTGCCACCCCATTTTCCCCCTGGATCTTTCCACTGCCCCCAAGAGGGCGGTACCAGTCACTTTGGGAATCACTGTTTTATAGGGTGGCTAATTTGAGGGGTGGATGGGAAGAAGAAACCATCTTATTGCATATAAAAAGAAGTAACTATAAGCTCCTGCCAATTTGTTGTTTTTTAGGTTCTGTTGTGTGGCCCAATTGGTCCTAAACTCCATGAGCTACTTGATGAAAATGTAATTGTCCCTCCAGAATCAATGCAAGAAATTGATGAATTTCATCTTATTTTGGAATATCAAGCAGGTATGACCCATTGATGAATAGAAAAAAATCGTATTGCTGTATTAATTAAACAAATCTCACCATTAACATATTGTGCAACAAATACTGGAAGGAGTAGACTGTTAACTGACAAGTTGCTGTTCTGTTCTTACTTGTGAACCCACCAGGTAAGTACTATTTCCCAGCCTAAGCTGAGGTAATAGGGGGATAATAATAATAATAGCCAATTTTTATATAGTGATCATAAGGATTACTGCGATAATGCATGTAAAATACTATGAGCACTCAGAATTGCTGTATTAGCAAGAAGTATTACATGAACAGTATTAGTTTGAAAAGGAGCACTTCATTAAATGAGAAAGTTGCTTTATGCCCCACTTTTCCTCTTACTCTGTATCTCTGTGTGTATATTTGGTGTTGAAATTGGCTGAACATCATTTGTCTATTTCCAGTGCCCAATTTAGCCATTTCAAAACATACTGTATTGCTGTGAGAATGAGGGCCTACTAGTCCCAGTCTTCACTCTTGTGATGCTCCTGTATGTGGAAGGAGACATGTTTGAAATGTACAATAACATATCTCTGCCTTCAAGGCATACAGTACCTCTTTTTCTTTATGTAGACAATATTCTGCTTGAATTCTCTTCACTCATCATAGCCAAAATGGACTTCAAATTAATCATCCTCTGATCATGTTCAGTAGAAGTGATGCATGCAGACCTACTTTGAAAGTGGATCTGAGGGTGGTTCTGCTGTAGGGGCACCATTAAGAAAGTATAATGCAGAAGGACAAGTAATTTTGTTTTCTGTTGGTGCTCACATCTGTTATGTTTAGAAATTGAAAAGCAATAGCATTTACATTTTTATACCGCTGATCCCGGATTCATTTAGTTGGTCTGAGATGTGACAGTTTGAAGAAAAGCCCAAGAGGGTAGGTTTGTGTATTTCAGCAGTGAATTACATGGGTTTCTCAGAACCCGAGAGTTTCATGAGAGGTCGCTAGGGGTTCCACAAAAAATAATGACTGAAAAAAATAAACATTTTTTGAACTGCAGATCTAATAAATTTTATATAGCGGTTCCCTGAGACCTGAAAATTATTTCCTTCAGAGTAAAAGGGTTGAGACTGGCTGATGACACTGACAATGATTTTAGATATCTCCATTGTTGTATGATGCCTATGGAAACACATTATAAAAATGAGCTACAGCAACTTGCTGTCACAAGAAAATATGAGAGAAAAAGCTGAGTAACTAGTAACTAGTGTTAACTTGAAAGATAGCTACGTATCATCTCTTTCAAATAACAAAGGTAACAGCATTTTGGCTGACACTGAATGTTTTTTCACTCCTGGACGTGATAACATTTTAGTGAGAGTCACTCCTCTATTTCTGAATTGGTGTGGAGAAGAACCAAGTTAATCTTGCAAGTATTCTGGGTGGGTCCTTAAATTGTTTTCTTGTTTTAAAGAGGGTAGTTCCATGTAATGGTTCACTTTTGAATGTGTCTTTCTCTTGGGAAGTGTTCTCCAAGAGTGCCGATTACTGGTAGATACCTGAGGTCAGCGAGTGAAGAAAGTCCCTTTTTTGAAGTCCGGGAAGGAAGTGAGGAAAATGCATTTGTTTTGATGCCATTCAGTAACTTCCAGTTTTTGCAAGTTTGAAGATTTTAAGAATTGCTTAGATATCGGAATAGCTTTGTGTAAAATCCTACTGTATCTCTGGCTTTATGACTTAAATCTCAAGTTTCATAAGCGTCAAGGATGTTAAGAGCCATCTAAGTTATCAGTAGTAGCAGCTGCCAGAGCTGGAGTTTAATGTGGTACTACTACTGGATTTCTTACTGCTGTGTAGGTTGCTAGGTGAAGAAGCAGCTTAAGCTGTTTCAGAACGGATGCTTTTCATTTGAATTAGAGCTCTGTAAAATTCTTCTTCCATATACTGCAGTGTTGCCACCCGCTTAGTTCCTACTGTACTTCCAGTATAAAGTGGAAAATCTAAACCTTGGTTCCTACAGAGGTATCAAAATGAAGTCCCTGTCTGTTGTTGAAAATGTCTAACACTGTTTCAAACCAATGTTGGGATGTCAAGATAAGGGAGGTGCTCCTTCTTTCATATGTGGTGGACTTTGTAAGATAGCAAAGAGTTAGTGGTCTATACATTAATTCAAAAAAAGTTAAAGTTAGATTTTATAACATTACCAGAAATGTTTCTGTTGGGCCTTAGTGACAAAGAACAGGATAAGAAGTTTGGATTACTTCTTCAATATGTGATAACAGCAGACTGAAGCACTGACGATGGGAGAGAGGATTCTAAGGTTCCTGAAGTTAGCCCAAATAAATGTGGTTTCTAAAGGATAAATTGAAGATTTTTTTAAAAGACTGGACACCATTTATAGACTTTTTGATCAATGAGAAAGCTAAAGCTGTGGTTATAGTAACCAGAAATCTCCCTGGAAGCCAAGATGATCAAATTGAGGCTGTCGTACTTTGGCCACATAATGAGAAAACATGGATCACTAGAAAAAACAATATTGTTAGGAAAAGTAGAGGGTGGGAGAGGAAGACCACATGCCAGATGGATGGACTCGATCAGGAGAGTCACAGGCATGGGTTTGCAGGGACTGAGAAGTGGAAGATAGGGAGTCTTGGAGATGTCTCATCCACAGGGTCGCCATGAGTTGGAGTTGACTTGAAGGTAGCTAACAACAACAACAAAGGAAACATTTTCTTTGAATTGCAAAATTACATTTCCTTGACTTTGAAAATTTACCAGTGACTGCATGGCCAAAAAGAGGAGGTGCCAGCCTGCAGATAGCCCTCCCTACCATCTGAACTAAGACCAGAAACAGAAAATGCAGGCCTATAACTAACATCTTCATTTCCCCCCCTCTTGTTTGCTGGATAAAGAAACCAGTGTGAATTCGAACGCTTGCAACTTGTAATTGTGCATTTTGATGCATTTGAGGAAGTAGACTGACGTCTATGAAAGCTCGCGCTGCCAATTTTTTTTCTTTCAGTTAGTCTCAAAGGTGCTACAAGATCTCTCCACAACAACAACAAATGGTTATTAGTAATCTTAGTAGGATTATTTATTTAGATCTTGACAGGGTTTTTTGTTTTATTTTATTTTTCATTTCATTACAGTTAAGGTGGGTGGTGCAAGTCGGAGCCCTATTGTGTTTTAGTTATGGTTTGCTTGTTTTTCTCTCTGTTTCTTTATTTTCTGAATGTATATCATTTTGATTTTGATTGTGTATTAGATTGTTAATGGTAAAAGCCAATTAATATAGTTAAGGAGGGGAAAGAATGAATCTTATATCCTAGGTTTCTATTAATCTAATTATAAATTCCTGTCTGGGTGGTTCCAGTAAGAAAGAGCACTTCGAGAAAGTTGGGCTTTCTCTCAGTCATGGCAATGAGATCAAGTGCTTGCTGGCTTTTTGCAGAATGAACTGTAGAATCAGTCCTGTGCACAATTGTGCCTCTAGTGATGGTGCCTCTGCCCTGTTTCATAGTTATTTAAAATTCTTTGTATCATGCTTCTCTTTTCAAAAATATAATCAAAACCAATTTATTGTGCTCCCAGTCTGCGTGATACAATGGGTCTAGGTCAGGAGCATGATGCATATCCTTGCTAAAATAGAAACTGGTTCTGCATAGAATTCATAACAATGTCTTTTCTGATACTTTATGACATTTTGCATACAGTACAAAACAGGTGCTTACACATCTTTTGGAGGATTAGTGCCTGGGAGTTACAAGAGAAGACATAGAAGTCCACTTAGTTTCTGTTTTTAGAGAGTTGTGACTGAATCATAGGAATGGTGGTTACTCATTCATAACAGCTCATTGTGTTCAAAGCTCTGGTCCTCTACTATCTCCAGGTAGGAAGGAATCCTGTCTAGGGTTGCCAGAGTGAAACCTGGAGAATGCCCCTGTACATGTAATGGTCCTATGGGAGAGGGAATATCAGCAAGTGTTGCTTGCTACCTGGCGGTGTGACAAGTAACACCTGAACGTCCCTCTTATAAAGATTAAAGGTACAGGAGCTGTCTCTAGTTTTTAATAAGGCAACCCCAGTCCTGCTTGAAATACTGAAGAATTGCTAGTCAAAGTTAATATTACTAACCAGAGTAGACCCTGCTTAGGAATCTGAGGCCTTTTAGAGGTTTTTAATCAGAGGTTGGATCTTTTGTGAGTGCTTTTATTGAGTATTCCTGCATTTCAGGGTTGGGGTTCTTTCCAACTTTAGGATTGTATGATCCCTCCGTTTTTGCTGGAAGCATTCATTGTGAGTGGCGTATAGGAAACTTATTATATACAGTGCCACTGCTGTACCACAAGCTTGTGCAAAACTGTTGGCTCAAGGTACAGATCTGTATCTATTCAGGGTATGTATGATATGTGTGCATCTTCAGGGAAGGCATTAGCTGCATTTTAGAAAAGAAACACCAGTCTATAATTCCACATAATAGGACAAGAGTATCTCCCAAGCCCCAGATACTGTTCATTGATTCTTAGTACTGTAGTTTGTTTCCCCTTTTGTTGTTCAGTTTTCGTATATCCTCTCATGCCCAAGTGAAGGCAACAATAGAGGTAGCATGGCTAAATCTATAAGATTCAAGTCCTGCCAAGGTTATGAAGAATTAATGAGCTGTGGCTAAAGGAATGGCATACTCTTTTCATGTTAAATCTGAAGAGTGTGGTAATTGAGTGGAACATTTCTTGCTTGTTCATTTTAAATAGCATCTTGTGCAAATGTGCTAAGTTGCACACATCCTGGTTTCATTCAGCAAGTGCTGAGAGACCAGTGAATCAAACTGCAGAATTGTGAGATGGCCTTGTTTCAAGTTATCGTTCATATTCTGCTATCTCAATTATAGTGCAGACTGTCAGTTTCAGTCTTAGCAAAATCACTTTGGTTTAGATGACAAAGCTGTGAGGAAATGGACTGAAGGGACTATAGAGAAAGAGGCCTTACATAGAAGGAATCACTTTGATGCTGCAGGGGATTGTTCTGAAGCCCCAAACAATAATTTTAACATTGCTAAATACTTTGATTTGCAGTAGTGCTTTGAGTAAGATGATGTTGGCAAAATCTGTGTCCTGAAGGAGGTTATAAGGGTGGGCCACATTAGCTCCTAGGAAACTTTGGAGGGCCTACCTGTTCCTACAAAAAGAAAAAGAAAAAAGCCTCTAAATATAGCAGGGATGTGGGGGCATTTTCATAATTTCACCATTTTTTTCCTGGGGACCTGCAAAATGTGGTAGAAATTGGCCCCTTCCCCCAGTGGGCATTTTGGATCATTTCAGGGCAAAAAAATTTTGGGGGGGGGGGGGGGAAATCAGAATTGATTTTGACTCCCTAAGGAACCTAGGGGCCTCCAAACGTGCCAGAAATGCCTTCCATGCCCCACTAGAGTACATTTGAGAGCATTCTGGAGCAAAAATATTTCTTTTTAACTGTGGCAGGCTCTAGGGGCACAAAAATGGCCATGGAGGACATATATCAAGAGGAAAACCCACCCTACTTGCTATGAGGAAGAAAGTTCATTCTTCTGCTAACCATGTGAACAAAAGAATCCATAAAAGCTGTAATTAATTCAAGGGGGCATTTCATTTGTGTGTGTCTGTGGGCTGTTTTGCAGGTGAAGAGTGGGGAAAAGTGAGAGCCCCAAATGCCAATCGCTTCATCTTCTCTCATGATCTCTCCAATGGGGCCATGAACATGCTTGAAGTATTTGTCTCCAGTTTAGAAGAGTTCCATCCAGACCTGGTGGTGCTCTCTGGCCTGCATATGATGGAGGGACAAACCAAGGAGATACGTCAGAGGAGACTCCTAGAGGTAAGTGCCAGAGCATTGTGTTTCTTTCTGAACTATAGTTCCAAAGTGTTTACCTTGTATGCTGCACCAATTTATCTTTAATGTCACTGAGGGGCGTAGTCAAGCTCTTGCTCTTTAGGGGGCACTCTAGCAAGTGACTGGATTTCTTCCAGAGTGCAGACCCATATGTCTGTTTAGAAATAAGCCCCATTAAATTGAATGTCCCAGATAAGTATATAGGATTGCCTGACAACTTCATTTATTAATATATGTCCTACATTTCTTCCAATAAATTTGTTTAAAGAATAGTAAAAACAAATACTATCATAACAACAACAATAACAAAGAGACTTATTACACTTATTTTATATGTTTATTGTATACTATATGTGTGGTGTATTTTTAAATCAGGTCTTCCTTTCCCCTGCTAATGTATTAAGGTTTATCCTCCTATACTTTCTGCAGGCTGTAGCTTCCATCTCTGACATTCCTTCTGATGTCCCTGTACATCTGGAACTGGCCAGTATGACTGACCCAGATCTCATGAGTGAGATCATACATCAGGTAAATAAAATGGCAGGGTGTGCTCTGTAATCTAAACTTCCAGAAAAGTGACTTCTTGATTCCCCCTCTCCTCAACCCAATGAAAGATGGACAGCCTTTTCACAAGGAATGCAACTAAACTGAGTGAGAGGCTGGTGGCAAGACATATGTAACCTAAATAGTGCTGTTTTCTCTAGTATTGTAGAACCAGTGTTGACAAGTAATAATAATAATAATAATAATAATAATAATAATAATAATAATAATAAAAAATTTTATTTCTACCCTGCCCTTCCATAGGTATGATCAAGGCGGCTTACAAAATTTAAAACATTATAATACAAGATAAAAATTCAATATAAAAGTTAAAAACAAGTATCTTGGCCAAAAGGGTCAGAAAACTATAGAGGATTTCATTTTTTTAAAGACTTGTGCTGACAAGCATCCTCAGTGAAGATATGATCTCTTGAAGACCCAGAAGTCAATTTAACTGAGATGGCAATCATATCATCTGTTTGCAGCCCATTTTGGATGCCCCTTTCCTCCAATAAAACAAATCTGGTTCGAGAAACGAGATTTAACTTCAATGTCTCACATACTGCCTCATTTTTATACACACTGCCTTGGGTTGGTTTTTTTTTTTTTTACACCTTGTATGCTTCATATATGTTTTGTCAAATTTTACTGCTTTGTGTTCGACTCCTCTAAAGCCAACCTGTCACTTACTCTGTCTGTTAGCAGGTCTTTCCTCTTGTGGACTCCATTGGGTTGAATGAACAGGAGCTGCTCTTCCTCACTCAAGCAGCCTCTGGGCCACATGCCTCAGTAGCCTCCTGGAATGGCATCCCAGATGTGGGTGTTGTCAGTGACATCCTCTTCTGGATCTTGAAGGAACATGGACGGACTGCACGGAAGGCATCAGATCTTACTCGGATCCACTTTCACACCTTGGCCTATCACATCCTGGCTACGGTAGATGGATATTGGGCCAACCAGGTGGCAGCTGTTGCTGCTGGTGCAAGAGCTGCAGGGATGCAAGCTTGCGCCACCCAAACAATAGATGCCAGCAGAGTCTTTCTTAAGGCACCACTGGAGTTTGACACTTCGAAGATGGAGGAGGCCTCTAGAGTCTCCTTAAATCCTGGTGAGCCAGTGTCAGAATGGCACAGAGATGGGATTACATTTCATTACACTCCTGTTCTGGTGTGCAAAGATCCTCTGCGGACTGTTGGCCTTGGTGATGCCATTTCTGCTGAAGGACTACTTTATTCAGAGGTCTTCCCTCATTAACCTATGAAGATAAGTTACCTCTCTGCAAACATTAGAACTATGCAGGCATGGACTGGAAGTTAGCGTTGAATACAGGGAACCAAAGAATAAAAGCTAGGCACAGAGCAGTTGCTGGGGGCTGGTGCAGGGATGTGTATAAATGAGTGATAAGATGTGCTGTTGAATAGAGGGACCACCTTTAACTTATAGCGATAACTTCAACCAAAGCATTTTTTGCTTTAAGAAAAGAAGTCTTAGTTGCAGTGACTTCAGAAGCTGGACATTAGAAGGAGACTCTCAGCCTAGTTATTCCAGAAAGGATATGTTGAGTCTTCACACCGTCTTATTTATGGGAAGGGAAAAGTAAAAATTATTGTGTAACTTTTGCATCATATTCCTAATCCAGCAAGAGTCAACCTTTTATTTTAATTTAAATTAGGTGGAAAACATGCAGACTTTGTTATTGGACTCTCAGCATCCCACACATCCCACACCAGCTGTGCAAGCTAGGTCTGCTGGGATTTACAGTCCAATATCTGGAGGACTGCATGGTTCGCCTCTTGTTGTGTGACTTCAAATAGTTTATGATTATGTCCCCTAAGGCAAACCTGTCACATAGTTTTCTAGGTGAGATTTGTTGAGAGGAGGCTTGCCATTGCCTTCCTCCGAAGCTGAGAGAGTGTTTCTTCCCTAAGGTGACTCAGAGGGTTTCTCTTACTGAGTAGTGATGTGAACCTTGGCCTCCCGGTGTCCTATTCTAACACTCAAACCACTGCACCTCGCTGGCTATGTTAAATAATTTCAAGTATGCAATATTTTTAAAATGTCAGGTTTGTTTATCTGTATGGTGGCTCTTGGATTGGTCATCTGTGAACTGCCAAAGGCATCAATTGGAACTTGCTTCTTGGAGTGTCTTCCATTGATTTGAGTGCATCAGCCAAAACTCTTTTATTTCCATTTTGCTTTTTTCTTCTATTGTTCTCTTCCCTATTCAGATACAGCAAACTATCACAAAATGAATAAACAGAAAAACACAAAAAAGAACATCTAGTTTGACCCTTGCTGCAGCTTTTGAGAGAGTTATTCCCTATATACCTGATTGGTATATGTGTTTGTTAGACCCAGTTGTTGGCTGTTATGGCGGAGACGTTTTTATTTCAGAATTAGAATTGACATGTAAGTCTTAGAATAAGGTCTGTTCAAGCATATTGGTGTCCCCCTCTGCCTTGGTAAACCCTTTTTAATGAAGGTTTGGGGCACGTGTTTTATGTCTCCACCGAAAAGTAAGCAACACATAATGCTGCTGCTTGGACCGCTTTCTATTATCCATTTATCAAATTCCCTTCTAGTGCTACAATGATTGTTTGGCCACCCGTCTTGAATTCCAGATATTTTATGGTGTTGGCAACAGCAAGAACTTGTGACTGAGATGTGAGAGGAGAGAAGGAAATAAGAGATTCCAAACTACCTCTTTACATTATAATTCTATAACCATGAAAAAAAAAAACCTAGTTAATCCAAATGGCCTAAGTATCAACAAAAACCATTTGGATAAAGAAGAAAAATAATCCATGTATTGTTTGAGAGTTGTTTATCTAGACATTGTTTTAATTCTGTGGTATTCCCCTGCAGAGTTCTTAGAACTAAATGAAAGAGTTTTTCTTTCACTTGGAATCAACTGGTCCCAGGCCTTGAATCAAGTAGTTTGTAAACTTGGGGTGCAGAACTGCTGCAGTTAGTTTTGTCTTTGTTGAGGAATAACCATGTTTAAAGGCAGGTCTGGAATCATTTTTGAGTCGCAAGGGGGAACATGGGACATCCAGTCCAATCCCCGAATACACAGCTAAAGCACTCCTGAAAAATGCCCATCCAGCTTCTGTTTAAAGACGTCCAAAGAAGGAGAGTCTGTTCCACTAACAGTTCGTATAGTAAAGAAGCTTTTAACCATAGCTGTAACCATGGCAGGTCCATATCTGTGAATATGTACAGCTGCAAAAGAGAGATGGGGTAGCAGTTTGAAGTAGAGATGTAAGAAGGGTGTGTGCTTTCATGTGTGCATTAAGCACTTCTTTCATTAACTTTGTATTCCCCAAACCTTCTGTCCCTCATTATTTTTCTCTTAGGCACTTCTTTTCACTCAGTGAGTTGTGACTAGAGTTTGTGAATAGAGTTTGCTCAGTGGTAGAGCATATGCTTTGTATGCAGAAGGTTCCACGTTCTTGTCCCTGTTTTGTTATTTTACTTGCTATCAAGTCAGCTTAGAGTTAGCAGCCCTATGAATGAGAGGCATCCATCAATCCTAGTTATGAATGGCCCTGCTCAGGTCTTGCAAACCTGGCTTTCTTGAATGAATGAATCCACCTGTAGTTTGGTCTTCCTCTTTTCTGATGGCCTTCCACTTGATCATTCCTTATCATCTTTTCCAGGGAGTCATGCCAACTCATGAACTGTCCAAAATGCAATAGCCTCAGTTTAGTCACCTTAGCTTCCGAGGTAGAGTTCAGCCTTGATTTTTTCTTGGACCATTTATTTCTCTCTTTAATGGTCTATGGCATCTGCAGAATGTTCCTCAAGTACCACATTTCAAATGAGTTGATCCTTCTTGTCCATTTTCTTCAAATATTTCAGTGTGGATGATCCTGAGTTTGGTATTTAATATCTTCACACTTTAATATTTAATATCTTTACACTTGAAGATTTTATGTTGTTCCTTCATAGTTGCTTTTCTAAATCTCAGCTTTCTTCTGGTTTCTTGACTACATTATTGTAATGATTGAGTCAAGGTGTAGGGAATCTTTTCACTACTTCAGTGTTTTCATTGCCAACTTTCTTCCACTGAAAAGGAGCAGATGCCTCTCTGCTTGAAAACCTTGAAGAGCTGCTTCCCAAATAGAAGATGCTGAGCTAGCTGAACAAGTATCTAGCAAAAGTACTTTCCCGTGTTTCACCTTTCCTTTCTCCATGGGAAGCTGTCACTTCTACCCTTTCTTTACACTGGTCCTTCAGTGAACTGTATTTGAAGTTGCTTCTGCCTGCAGTCATTTGGCTTCTCTTGCTTGGCTTTTGGCACTTTGCAGCGGAAAGTGCCTCACTTGAATGAGCCCCCACCTGCTGGTAGCATTTTATTACCCAGCTGCAGCCACTAAGACTCCAACCTTGCCTGTTTACAGCCACATGTACGCTTTCCTGCCATGAGCCAAAGTGCTGAGTGTCAGGATGTGATATTTTTTCTTAGCAAAGCAACATCAATTTGTATGGTGGCATTGCTTTTGCCTGCATAAACAGCACCCCTGCCTCCCAAAAAGGAGCTCAGAAGGGCAAAAGGAAGCTATCTTTCATTAGACCCCCCCCAAGCCAAGCTTATGACTGAATGTTCAAGAAGAAAGCAACTGGAACCTTGGTCATAATAGTCAAGTTTTCAACATTTCTGAAAGACTTCTGCCATCAGACATCTTAGAAGTAGGAACACAAAGTTAGCAGCATCAATACACTAGCATTCATGAGCTATAATGAATTTGCTTAGGATAAATCAAGGCAGTTAAACTGTGTACAGCTTTGTTCCCAAAATTTTGCTTCTTTGAATTATGAACATGCACTGCCCAAAGCTCTATCTTTCTTTAATTACAGTATTTTGCGCCAGTGGTCCTTGCTAGATCTTCTTTGTTCTCTTAGTTGCTTCGTTTTTGAAACAGCTGTGTGCTACCTAGAATCCTTTACTATTGGATGCATTGGCTGTATTATGAGATTTTCTTTACTGGATGTGCAGCATTTCTTATCCCTTACCCTCTTCCTCTGGAGAATACCAAGTTCTTTTGAGGCCTCCCCAAATCTGGTCATCTGCCAGCCTGAAAGGGAGGTGGCAGAGATCTTGAGCCTGGTTTTGTGACACCTGTAACTTTCCCTCACCTCACTAGCCAGAAAGAAAGAACATGAATCTAAGATTTGCACACCTGACTTAGTAACTAGACTGGGATGAGGAACATGTGGTCTTCCAGATGATGTTGGAATGCAACTTGCATGAACCAATTCCTATGCCCTGCGCTGGCTAAAGCTAGTTGCAGTTGCACTTCAACATTATCTGGATGGCCACACAATCCTCATCCTTCAATGGAGGAATACCACGGAGTTGGAAATGAGTTTCAGAAAAAGATATTCAGAAATAAATATATTTCTGGTCACTTGGAGGCTTTCTCCTTTTTGTCCCCTTCATTTGGTACCCAATTCAGGACCAACAAAATTCAATGAGCCAGTTCACTTGGGCACAAGCCAATCCCTGCTTCACCAGCAATAGCAATAGGACTGTCCAGTGCCAGAACCATGTCATAATGAGTCTCTGTGAAATAAATCTTCCCTACCAGTCTCCTTGTGCCAGGAAACAATTTTGTCAAGCGACATACTGAAACAAGTACGTTCTTACAGCTGAAACCTACATGAAGCTTTTACTAACAGGCAGTTGTGCTTTATACCTTGTTCTTTTCATTTGAAGGTGGCAAAAATGAACTTTTTGCTCTTCCAGATTGTGCAGTTTTCTTCCTCCTAAGCTGTCAGGTTGCTACAACTTTCTGGCCCACCACAGTTCTCAGGGATTTGCCCAAGAACCTAATGTGAGATTCAGGGGGTTCAGACTGTGTCATTTTAAAAAATAGTTCTTGGGCAAAGCATACACACAGCACCTGCCATTTTACTGCCATGGCCATTGCCATTGCCATAGCATATGGTTGTGAAAGTCACCTGTGATGTGAAAGGTACACTTTGTTTTCTGATTTCATAAACAATAGGGGTAGAGGAGGCATCATTTGCAAGAGCTAAAAAGTATCCTTCAAAGTAATTTTTCAAGAATGTCCATTACCAAATTATTTTTGCTTCTATTACTATGAAAAAAGAATTGCTTCCGGGCCATATATGTCTGTATTTTAATATTCTGTACTGTGGATGGCATTTTCACTAAATGTTGTTTTGCATTTCCAAAAGTATTCCTTGGTTGTAATTATTTGGGTTTAGATGTTGCAGTTTTGAATGTGTGACTCGCAGGAGCAGAAACAACCATTACAAGGTATGCAATCCTGAAACAGAAAAGCCCCAGCATTTGCCAGAACTATTGGGCAGCCTGGAGGCAGTGTTTCTCCAGGGTTTTTGAAAGGTAACTTTTCCATCCTAGGGATTGCATTTAATATTTTCTGAATATGCTCTGTCATGGAGTTGTGGTTCTTCACAGCTGCCTCAATAAATTAAGGACCACTGTCTTACTGAGCAACACTATGTGAAAGCTCTCTAGCCTTCAACTGTTTATGCTACAGGCTAGTGGCACTTAACAGCCTATAATGGTTGAATTCTGGTTACCCGGGCTAATTCACATGTGGCTTTCTGGGTGGATGTAGAGCCCCAATGCAAATAGTTTCACACAAAAAAGAAAGGAAAAAATCCAGGACAGTGGGTACTGTTAGAAAATCTGTTGTGTATTTTGAATAAAAGCTGATTTTCAGCAAAAGACATAGGAGCTACTATCAAATTGAGTGTATGTTAAGGCCCTCAGTATTGTGTGGTGAGGCTGACAATGAGGAAAACCAGCCAGGACTGAATTTTTGGAGAGCTGACTGACCTGATGCTTTTATTTGTTGGATTTAAATCTCGCTTTTCTCCAAAACTGGGATTCAAGATGGCTTGAATCCCATTCTTCTCAGTCAATTCACACAAAGGTTCAGATGCCTATGTGAGTTTCACTCTTGGATGTTCAAGTTGTAGTTGTGGTTACTTTTGACCCACAAAAGCAGGTAAGTTAGCCCTAAGCCTTTCCTGGATTATTTGGATATCCATTTTCTGGTCACTTCAGTTTCTGTAGCAAGTTCTGTTTGGGGCTGCTGGTATGTTTCCAGACCCAGCTCAAGGTATCTGGCAAAAAAAAAAAAAACAACCCGTCTCCCTAATTCTTGAGATTCTGAAAGGAGGCCTTGCACTACCTTCCTTCTTGTGAAGCAAGAGCCAATGAAACAGCAAGCCTCCTTAGTAATTGTATTACTATTCTGATCTAGATTCTTTCATTTTAGGTAACAGAGATAATTGTGTGGGTTGGCACTATACTCAAAAATCTACAGTATAAAGGAATTCAGTACTATATGAGAGAAGTAAAATTAGAAGGGCTTTCAATCTATTTATTAAATATTTTTACATGTATAAAAGCTTCCCCATTATACAAAGTCGTTCTCTTCTGTTGAACTGCTGTGAGATTAAAGTTCCCCATCCCAATTATTGGGAAGCTATCTGATAGTTATCTAGCTTAATCCCTCTAGCATCCAAAGTAGCAGCAGAAAATGTGCAAAAGCATCTGCAGCTGAATCCAGTCCAAATTTGACAGTGTTGAGCAAAGCCGTTGGTGTGCGGGTTGCAACAGCTGCCTCATATTGGCCTCCAGCCACTAACAGCTGGCTGATAATTCAGATGAGTTATGAAAAGGTAAATCAAAGCCACAAGAGAAGAATGAGACGGTTGCAATCTCCATTTGTAGAGGACACCAGGGACTTGGTTATTACCCTACTTCTTGCTCCAAGAAAGTAGCTATCTTCAGTAAAGGCTATTCCAAAATTTCACTCTTGATGGCATCTTCAACATGCCTGTGCATAGAATGCTGAAGAAAGTAGATTTGGTACGCAATTCCCAAACATTCTGTTTGCTTGGCAGGGAAAAGGAAGGAGTGAAGCACTCCACCTTACAATGGATCAAGGTTTGTGGGGCACTAAATGAACATCAGACTTGGACCCTATAAATCCATTCAGGTTGGGCCTATCTCTTCAGGAGTCCTTGCCTCCTTCTGTTGCCTGGCTTGGATCACTTTGCTCTTGTTCCTCTGCAGGAGTTATGGCTTCTTCATGGCCAGACTCTGAGTTGGGCTTAGGCTCTAGTGGGAAGGAGGGAGCCTTTGCCACTTGAGTTGAATTTCCAGAACCTGGAGGGAGAAAGTAAGCATAAATCTTGTAATAATATCTTGCGCTGCTCTACAAACACAGCAGAGAGCTTCAGCCTCAGCAGTAGAAACACATGGTGCAAAACATGAGGTCTATACGCTTGACAACCTCTACACTATGCTTCCTGTATGACACTGATGCTATTAAAATGCAGTGTATAGTTTTTGCTAAAAGCATCCAATGTATTTATTTATACCCAGTGACACCCTGCTTACTGTGCCTCTAATTCTATATAACTGGGGCTACTTTCAGAGGATTATTTTGTACTCTTAAATGGAAAGCAGAATAAAATTTGAAAAACTGGATTTTTAATTCTCCCGTCACCCTCAACTTACTCTACAGTTGCAGGCCCATATCCGTATTTTAAATATAACTCGAGGCTTTCTAGAGGGGGCTTCTTGTGATCTGAGAGAAGTTGCTTCAGTTTGAAGATCCCCCCCCCCCCCACACACACACACACTCCTTATGACAGCCTCTGTGTAGCATATTCAAACAATGGAATTAACATTGAGACAATGAAGAAAT
Organism: Sceloporus undulatus; assembly: GCF_019175285.1. NCBI lineage: Eukaryota > Metazoa > Chordata > Lepidosauria > Squamata > Phrynosomatidae > Sceloporus > Sceloporus undulatus. Next base: position 155,583,989 of record NC_056527.1, read on the forward strand.
TAGCTTGAATTTGGCCATACAAATCGATGTAGCATAGACAGGCATACCTGGAATCATGGTCTTTGCATACCCAGCGGCAGAAGACATCGCCTGTCCCAGGGCTTGATTCGAACCCAAAGGCTGGGCATTGGAAGACTTTCTGGATGTAGTCCCTCGGGGCTTTGATTTGGAATCTTTTGTAGGCTTAGTCCAGACTGCAACCTCTCCAAGCTGTAAGGCAGCCCCCAGTCTTTGGGCTACCTCCACCATCTGCCCAAACAAGAAAAAAGGGGAGGCAAGCTGAACGTTTGGTGTTCTGTAGCATCTCTTTACCACTGAGATTCTCAAAAGTACAGGAAGAATTAGATCCTGAGTAGATGTCTGCTCTTGGCACTTGGACTGGGAACTGCTCACCAAAGTCCATCATCATTCATTCAAAGAGCTGTGGCTGCTGAAAAGGACAAAGCTCAAGATGCAGAGGACTACTTGACTAGGCATTCTAGCACTCCAGAGCAGCACAGACTGAGGGAAGAATCCCATTTGTCCTCCATCAGTTAAGACAGCTTCAGCAGCACAGCCAGCCTCAGCACTGCTATATTACTGAGAATTGGCAAACATTTCTGATTGAACCTGTAACTGATTCTGCTACTTAGCAGTCTGATCAGCAGTTTAAACCAACATACCTCAGGATCACACTCGAGTGTGTTCTCTTTCAATGCGTGGACCTTTTTTTTCATCTCATAGTACTGGAGAATGGCCTCTTTCTTGTCCCCTCGATTATAGAGGAAGGTTGCATAGTTGAGATTTATCAGAGGATTGCACCTGTCTCCGAGAGACAGAAAATAGGATTAAGCCAGAGGCAGTATAATTGAGTTGGTCTCAAAATGAATGTACAGGTTCAAGTTGCCGCCATGTACTGTGGGCAAGAACACATGTAAGACACAACTTAGAGGTGCCCTAGTTTACTGTAATTAAAATTTTGCAATCTAGAAGACCAAATTCCACATGTTTGGGAATGAATGCAACACAGTATGCAAATTAAATAACACTCAATATTTTTTTCTCTAAAAATTAGATTTTATTAATGACAAACAGTAATGGGAGTCCTGAAAGACCATGCGTAGATAGAGAGCTGGAAAAAGGAGCTGCCCAAAGTATAATCTGGAAATCCTCTTCCAGACAGTCTCTAAGATCAAAGATTTTCAGCAAATGATATCTTCTCCCAAAGTTACCAGGACTAGAAAAACTGCTGTACTTTTTCCCAGTGAAAACTTAATTTTTTAAAAGAACATGTTAGATGCAGTAGGTGTTGTGCTGCAAGCCACATCCTCGTTTCTAAAGTGACAACAACATGCAGAGTTCTTAGAGCTCAGCAGTTTGTGTCAGGAGGAGAGTAAAGCTTGTATAAAATTAGCTGCATGGTTGTGAGGCAAGAGTTTGGCTAGAAGATATACAATTCTAGGCTCCAATTTGCCACTCTCCATCTTTCAAAACATGCTTTCTCCAACCTAAAAGAAATTTCCAGCTGTTCTGGAACTCATACCATACTCCAGATTCAAGCTGCTTTGCCCTCCATAGTAAACTATTTCCAGACTGTATTTCAACACTTCATATGCCTTTAACACAAGTTTACTATGAAGGGCAAAGCAGCTTGAATTTGACAGAATCCTGGGCATTGCAAGCTGCCAGCCTCTGGGTTTCTTGCATGTCCTGTTCCAAGCAGGTATAAATTATACAGTAGGCCCTTGTTATCCGTTGTGGTTTGGTTCGAGGACCCCCCATGTATACTAACATCAGTGGATGCTCTAAATACAATGGCATAATAAAATGGTGTCTCTTAGATAAAATGGCAAAATCAAAGTTTGCTATTTGGAATTTATACTTTTAAACAAATATTTTCAAGCTATGGATGCTTGAATCTGTGGATACAGAGGTCCGACTGTACACTGTTTTCAAGTAAAATGTATGTGGAAAGCACTCTAATCTTATTCACACAGGCTTAGTCTTTAATCCGCAAGCCAATGTTATAATGCCACAAGAGAATTCTCAGGTTTGGGGCCAGGGCAGCAACCAAGGATGCTTCCTCATGTGGCTTTGATGGTTAATTACCTCACAGATTGTCACTTATGTAAAACTAGCTGTGTGGAAAGAGTTTGGCTGATGGATGAACAATTCTATATTCCTGTGTTGCAATTTGCCACTCTCCAACGTGAAGTAGCCTCAGTTAAGGACTTGGGACATTCTTCAAAGATCTGCTGTTAATTGCTGCAGATTTGCTGAAGGTCCTGAGACAGAGAGAAATATAGGCATGCTTTACACAAGCAAGCAATCAGGACCTAAAAAGATCTTGACAGAATGTACCTTCAGAAAATCTGCAGCAAGACTCCTTTTGGGTCAAGCTATGTTCAGAGCAAAATGCCTTGCCTTCATAGTATTTCTTATCAGGAAGTCTAGGGTTTGTGAATGCATGAGGCTTTTCGACATACTAACTGACAACCTAATCACAACTGTGTTATAAATCAGAATTAGGCCTTGGTGCTGTTTTCAATAGGAGAAGGAGCAGTTGTCACTTAAAACCAGTGTCCAAGAAATGCCTTACTAAGGCATAGTTCAGAATAACAGAGGTATCTTCCAGTCTTACACAAGCAATATTTTTTAAATGAGCAAAATGTGTTTCTGTTAAATAGATCAAGCACACTGGTTGCAGGGACACTGCAGAATTGTCTATCTCCAGGGAGGACTTTGAAGGGTGGCCAGATCAGAGCAGTGACTGTCTGTAGCTGAAAAGCTGCTTGGCAGGGGCAAGCGCACATGTGCACACACCCTCTCACTGTTTCTTGCTCAAGATCAAGATAATAGCCATGGTTTTCAGCCCTTTGATGCTATAAACCAAAAAACTCACCAATACTATCAGTCTTAAAGGCCAGTCTAAGGTTATGAATATATGCTTTGTGGCACCACTTTGTGGTTGCTACAAATAATGCACTTTTGACAAGGCCATTCTTTGCAGAACCTCAAGCAAATAGCAACCCGCTCCCAAAACATACGTGTCCAATGCTGAAGCTTTCTGATAGGCGATCTTGGCATTCTCAGCATCTTCAAGATTTGTCAACGCAACTGCAATAGAAAAAGAAGAATGGTAATGACTTTTTTTGGCAACGTGAAAGGAAAAAAAACAATTATTTTTGAACTTTCACTAGCTGGTAACATGGAAACAAAGTCTTGCTGAGCAGAGTTTGTACTGAAGCCTCAACTTACAACGCTGCCTCTTAGGTCACATAATGTAGTAAGTTGCAGCATTCCTTATAGGCCTCTGAGGCATGCATACTCCTAAGCAGGGAACAGCAGAAGAGCCAAAGCTCAGTGGCAGAACATTCCAGGCTTGCCTGCAGAAGATCCCAGGTTTAATTTTTGTCATATCCAACTGAATTATTTGGGCCAGTGGGTAATGGAAAATGTTTAACCTGAGATATTAATGGGCCACTGTCAGGTAGAGTAGATCAGTGGTTCTGAACCTCTGGCACTCCAGCTGTTTGGGGTTTCCACTCCTAGAAGCCCCAAGAAGCATAGCCAATGGTCTTGTGGTTAAAGTCTAGGAAGAACAAAGGTTGAGAACCACCAGAGTTGATGATACTGGGCTAGATGGACCAATGCTCTAACTTGAATAAGGCTGATTCATATATTCAAGCACCCATACTAAGCAAGATAGGAATGGTTAGAAGGGACTTTACATTCTGGTCATTTATATTATCTGAAGCCAGAGTCTTCTTCAATAAACAAAATATTGGACATGAACCTGGAAAGTGGTGGCCGTAGGAAAGTCACAGATCCAAATAATCTATAAAATAGGAGCAATAACTTCTATGGATTCGTATAGGAAGGAGCCATATCATTAATATCAAGAACTCTACATGCTTAAAATACTAAAATCAATTCTGGTTTTCTCAACAAGGGTGACAACCTTTACTGCCAATTATAAGCACTCTCTTCATCACAATTACTAGGCAAGGGTCTTAGTGCTACCTGCTAACAACATGTAGAGTTCTGCCAACTTCGGCTGGAGGTGGACGGCCGCACCAATGAAATGGAATGCAGAAGCATACTGCTGCATTGTCAGATGGACTAGACCAAGGTTGTACAGGATCTTCCAGTCAAAGGGTGCGAGGTAGTTTGCTCGTTTCAGGCAGCTGATGGCCTGCAAGGAAACAGAAGCTTGTCTGAGTATTGCAACTTCCTATCTTCTTCAAATCTCAGTAAGATACACCATCACTCTGTGTCATAGGGTTTGACGAGGTATGCACCCGAATAAGGAAGAGAAAAGCAGCGGGAAGGAATCCTCCTGTTCGTTTCAAAAATATATTCTCCATACAGCAGCACAAATTAAAAAAATACATGCTTTGTTGCTTCAGAACTCAGGGAACAGGAGTGGGTTGGGAACAAGGACAAACTTTAGAGGCTTGTTCCTGTTGAAAAAGGTGTGGTGGGCAGGCAGGGGAAATTAAGCATACACACCTACCGCTACATATTTCTTTTTGCCAAAGAAGCACATTCCAATGTTGTTCCAGAGCGGAGGACTTTCAGGAACAGCGCAAGCTACCACCCGGTACTTGGTGAGGGCTACATCGAAGTCTCCGTGTGTCTGCATCATACTACCAGCTGCCAAAATGGCCTTTGAGAACCAACAAAAGCTCACTTTTAGCTGGCAAACTACCTGGGCTCTTCACCCATTTGAATAAATACAGAATAAAAGAATTTTCAAAACACCAAACAGAAACATTGTGCTGAGGATAAGGAACCTCACCAAAAGAGATATCTTAAAGAAGCACAAGGAAAGAATCCAGATGATTAAACTGATTCATAATATTTCATTAATTTCTAATCAGATTATCACTTATTTGGATTGCCACTTCCAAACATATGTACTGACTGTCAATTTTTCCCCTCCTTCAATTAATTCAGTGTATCTGAATTAGTACCTTATAGTTGCTGGGATCATATGTGAGGGCATTCCCAAGATGCTCAAAGGCTTTCTGATAATCCTCACGCTAAAGAAAGACCAAAAGAGGAAGACAAGAGAAAAATAATGTACAACAAATTTGTCACATTATATGAAAAGGAGCTGCTTCCCATGACCTCCTCCAGCTTGTACAGTGTCAGAGCTTCAAACATTTAAGTATTTGGACTATGACTCCTACAGTTCCCTAGCCAGCATGACTACTAACAGTTTCAAGCTTTCTGCAGCATCAAGGATCATAAGCAGCTAGCAATACCTTCTGGTATTCATAAAAGCATAACCAGCACCACCTGCTTCCTAACATTTCCCAAGCATTTCCTTGGAAACAACAGCATTGTGTGGGTATCAAGAGTGCTTGTCCAAAAGCCCTGCTTAATACCTAGTTCTAGACCAGAAGTGAGGAACTTCCAGCCCCTGGTCCAGATTCCATCTGCTCAGGCTTTCCCAGACCCTATCTTTTCTTCTCGCACCCACCCACCCAGCCCCATCTGCTACACAGTGTGGGCTGGAGGGAATATTGTGGAAGAAGTCAATTTTTAACCCTTCCACTCTATGTTCTCTTCCTATGCCCCACTGAAAAGCTGATTTACAAAGCCTGATGGAGCAGACTGGTGATGTAGAAAGTTAGTTGTCTCTCTACATCATTAGGTCACTTGGATTCCTTGGCAGCCCTCTTGCAATGCACAGAGAAGATTGTAATGAAGAGATCTGGGGAAACAGGGAGGAATAACATCTTGCATCTCTCTGTATTTCCTCCCTCTGTCCCTTCTCTGCCCCACCACTGCTTTAGATACATTATACTTAAGTCCTTGTGATGCTCAACTCACCCTATAGCTGCAAAGTTTGAAACTGTGGCATCCAGAATATTAACTCCCCAAATCCACAATCCATTACAAATCAACCCCAACCAACAGTACTTGAGCTGGTCTCATTATGAAGCTAACCCACTCAGCCTTGATGGTTGCCTCCCCCATTCAGCAAAACACAGTTGCAAGTTGGCAAGAGCCTGGTGGGAAGGCTAAGAGCAAGCTTCATTATCTTGTTTCCCCACCTTCTGAGCAATCTCAGAAAAAGTTCAGAAAGGCTAGAGCCTTCCTGTGGCCAAATTCTTCCAGAAAGCCCAGGGAAGAAATAACCGTATTATAAGATCCCCCTCTTGGTTTTGATCTGTAAGCCACAGTGTGGCTCCTGTGTTCTTGAGATTTCCTCTGTGTTAAGATCAATTTCTATCTCAAAGCAGCGCTGAGTGCTAATTTGGGAGAAAAGTGTGCTGCAAGGGCTTTGAAATGCCAGGCTCCTAAAGGGTCAGAATCAAGATTTGATGTCTTTTAAGTTATTTCTGATGTTTATCCCCCAAGATGGCATGTTATTTAATAGTTCTGTGACCCGTTTCTATAAAGAAAACTCACAAAGCCAAGTATTTTATTATACTTGGAAGAGCAAGTAACAAGGGCATGGCCTATTGACTTTTCAGGTCTGGCTCACAGGTACAAGATAAAGTTACTTCCCTTGAGGATAGTTTATGTAGAAAGGTCAGCTCAATTTTGCCTGATGGGACTAGAGAAATGACACAGGGACATCAAATGTATACACGGCTACTGGACCACATTAAACAGTGAAGCAATGAATTGACTCCCATACCTCCAGGTATAGCAAGCCCAGAGTTGTAAGGAGCTCTGTGTTTTCTGGAGAGAACCTGAAATATATACATACAAAAAGATAGCTTATATTAAGACATTTGGTACAACAGTCCATACCAAGCAGTGCTCAATGTTATTATAAAGAAATACATTGATTTTAATGGAAATGACTCAAGACAAGACATTTTGGAATTGAAGCAAAGAAAGACAAATGTTCTACACAATGGTAATAAAAATACCATACATCATATTTAAAAATGTACTACTGGATTCTCTTTAACGGTACCCTCAAAGAAGCATACATCCCATTTAGTGAATGGACTGGTTCTGGCTGTGCAGGCTGAGGACATGTTTTGACGGCCTATTTGTACCAAAGTGTGACTTGAGCAAAAAATTATGTATAAAGTACTTGCCCTGGGCAAGTGTGCATTTGAAAACCAGAAAAACATTCATTTCTGAAATATCTTGTTACTATCATTGTGGCTGTTGTGTGCCTTCAAGTCATTTCCAACTTATGGTGACCCTAAGCTATGAGCTTTAGGCCACTTAAGTAACTTTTCCAATATTGGTTATACCAGGCTGATCCAGTCCTTGCTCCCAAGAAAATTAAGATGTCAGAATCAAGATGTATAAATCATATTCAGGTCTAATGGACTTCTCAATATGGAACAATGGGGGGAAAGACTTGACACTTCTGCTACAGATAAAATGCCCATGTGCCATTCATGCAAGCCATGCACCAGAGAGCCTTCTCCAACCATTTCAATGTGTTTGTCTTAGAAGTAAGGGGAAATATACAGGAAGAACTTTGTTCTTCTTTTAGCGAACTATATCAAGGCTGAAGGATGAGAATGGGATGCTAGCATCACCACTCAAGCCTTCAGAAACAGTTCAAAGGAGTGTGTTTTGAAACTCCTTTGCTATTACAATGCACCCTTTGTTTACGCGGGGGATCCATTCCGGACTCCCCTGCGTAAAACAAATAGCGCGTATGCTTGAGCCCCATTTAAATGAATTATTCCCTATGGGACGCGCCACCCCTTGCTCCCCGTGTGGTTTTCAATGTATGTGCACTGTACTGTACAGCAGGCACACTGTACTGTAATTTCAGCTCATCATCATGGCAATGAAATGTCTGAGGCTCACTTGAGCTAGTAGGAATGGCAACCCCAAAGATCCTATCTTCCTACACGAACTGGCCTGGGGGAGGGCTTTCTCTCATCCCCATCACCATTACAGGCACATTTAGACATCCAAGGAGGGAGACTCCACCACTCTCCGAGGGAGATTCTTCCACTGTCGAACAGTTGAGCAGGAACCTCTTTTCCTGCAGTTTGCATCCATTGCTCCAGGTCCTATTCTCTGGAACAGCAGAAAACAAGCTTGCTCCCTCCTCAATATGACATCCCTTCAAATATTTAAACAGGGCTATCATATCACCTCTTAACCTTCTCTTTTCCAGGCTAATCATCCCCAGCTCCCTAAGTCATTCTTCATAGGGCTTTATGGTTTCCAGACCCTTCACCATTTTAGTAGCCCTCCTTTGGACACGCTCACTTCTCAACATCCATTTTGAATTGTGGTGCCCAGAACTGGACACAGTATTCCAAGTGGGGCCTGACCAAAGCAAAATAGAGTGGCACTATTACTTCCCTTGATCTAGACACTATACTTCTATTGATGCAGCCTAAAATTGCATTGGCCTTTTTAGCTGCTGCATCACACTGTTGACTCATGTTCTACTGGCATGTTAAGACCTTCTCATTTAGACAGACATTTGATTGATATTTAAATCATACGATTTGATAGCAGTGTGCTGTGTTTTTATCCTGTATATTTTTTCATTATGTTTTAAATGTGTTTTAAACTGTTTTAACTATCTGCTTTTAATAGTATTGTGTTTAATTGGGATTTTTTTTTAACTTTTGTAAAGGAACATTTCAGGAATTTCTATAATTGTAAGCTGCCTTGGTTCCATTGGTGGGAGAAAGGCAGGGTATAAACTGAATAAAACAAAGGATGAAACAACACCCAAGAAGGCTGGTTAAGAGAGAAGAGTTTTCGTAACACTTTCCAGATCTATGCAATGGGCTCAACTGCTGCACACAAGATCCTCTTCCTGTTTCCCAAAACAAAACGGAGCAAGGGAAGAAAGGGTCTTACTCCACTGCTTTCTTATAGACTTCAATGGCTTCATCCTTATTCCCCTCCAACAAGTGGATTTTTCCCAGCATCATGTACGTCAGGTCATGTCGGTTGAGCTGCAGGGCATTATTGAGCTGATCTTTTGCCTGGACAAAGTAGAGAACAAATTTCACAAAATGAGCAGCTTTGTAGCTTTGTTCATGATGCTCCAACAATCTGAGGGAAAGGGACCCATCCTCCATGGGTGGATTTCTAAAGCCTGCAAGCTACTAGTGGTGTGGAAATATCAGTTTGTCTTTTTTAAGAAGCGGCCTGTTGTCGTCTCAGAAGTTTGAAAGCACAAGGATAATGTGTTAGAAAAAACTCAGTGAACCAAACAAGCAAAATGAAGTAAACAATTCAGAACATGCAAAGCCACTTTAGACAGAGCAGGAGTCTAGCTATGGGGAAGAGCAAAATGAAGGCATTGCCCCCCAACAGAATTCTCCCCTACCCATGAAAGTTTCCTACAGTCCTCAAATTTCTAGCATCGCAGAAACTTAAAACCTAAGTTGAGCATTGAGAAATACAGTTTAGAAAGAAGAAAAAAGGGCAGGGGAAGTTCTCAGTGTTTCAGTCCCTGCAATGCTAGAAACCTGGAAGCTGAGGAACATTTTCATTTGGTGTAGCAGAATCCTTCTTTTATCCATGCAGCCAGATGATTTGTCTCTCTAGCTAGACACTGCCTACTCCAAGGGGCAAAGAAAGGGTTTTCTCAGTCCTGTACCTGTACTTCTTTCAAGTTGAGGGAACCTAGAAATGTTGGCAAGCAAAGCTTTTGCTGTAGTTCCCCCTCAAGTATCTGTTTCCTCCTAGAATCAAGGGCTCCTCTGTCTTCCTTTGTTTTTGTTTTGCCACTCCTGAGTTGTATCCTTGTCCACATGGGAAGCGCCTACAGCCCTGTGAAAGTTAAGAATGGCAACCAAACTGGGTGAAACAGCAATGTTTCACTCAACTGCTGCTCTCACCTCTCCTCTCCTTCCAGTAATTGTATGTGCCTGAGGTTTTCAGAATGTCGCTTGTTTCTTCCGCACTCCCTTTCCCTGTTTCAATGGGGCTCTATCCAAGCCCTTGACTCCAAATGTCAAGAAATTTGGAAGCAGTAGGATGTCAGAACTGGCCGCTTTGCAGGGACTGGCAAGATGGGAGGTAAGCAAGTTTTTTATAGCTCCTCACTCTACAAAATGCTTATTCCAGCACCGAGCCTGGAGGGGCTGCTGAACTGCACAAAGGAACAGAACTACTCCTTCTGGGCCCATCTTAATTCTCTCCAATGAGAGGCATCGATTACAATGGCCTTTTTTTCCTCCTCAGGGCCCAGCCTGTGGGACAGGAATAAAAGGTTGCAGGGTCTTTTTCTCCCCCACCAAGCATATTAAAGAAGAAAGATGCTGACAAAGTGAAAAAAGAATTATGCAGCTTAGACTGTTTATTACTAAAAAGTGAAAATGCCAGCCTACTCTCATAGGCTTCATTATATTTTATAGACCCAGATGACTCAGTGCTAGGACAGCACACAGGCCGTGTGTGGTGGAATCTGGGGAAGGTGAAGTGGCAAGGGGGAGGAGGTTTCTTAAAACAGTAGACAGGGAAACCTTCTGCTTAAAATCAAAGATTACATCATGCAAATGCATATGCTTCTGTGGTTGCCATAGTTCAGACTGGAGCACCTTCCTAAGGAAGTTTCTGTCAGTGCTCAAGTGGGAACTGTGTAACCTTTCAATTATTATTCCTCTGTATCACTCATAGAATAGAATAATAGAGTTGGAAGAGACCACAAGGGCCATCAAGTCCAACCCCCTGCCATGCAGGAAATCTCAATCAAAGCATTCCCGATAGATGGCCATCCAGCTTCTGTTTGAAAACCTCAAATGAAGGAGACTCCACAACACTCTGAGGAAGAGTGTTCCACTGTTGAACAGCCCTTACTGTCAGGACATTCCTCCTAATGTTGAGGTGGAATCTCTTTTCCTGTAGCTTGCATCCATTGCTCCAGGTCCTAGTCTTTGGAGCAGCAAAGCACAAGCTTGCTCCCTTCTCAATATAATATCCCTTCAAATATTTAAACAGGGCTATCATATCACCTCTTAACTCTCTCTTCTTAAGGCTAAACATCCCCAGCTCCCTAAGTCGTTCCTCATAGGGCATGGTTTCCAGACTCTTCACCATTTTGGTCACCCTCTTTTGGACACGCTCCAGTTTCTCAACATCCTTCTTAAATTGTGGTGCCCAGAACTGGACACAGTATTCCTCACCCCTAGTCAACATAGCCAATGGTAAGGAATGCTAGGAGTAGCAGTTCAACAACAGCTGGAGGGACCCTCAGTTCCCACCACTGTACTAGGTAAAGTTTTATGATAATCCTAGCATCACTTCCATGAGCAGCATGCCATAACAGACTTCATCACCCATAAAAGCCTTTAAATTCTAAAGACACGGGAGTCGTTCACATTACACATTGAGACTGCACGGATTAATGTGATTGTCAGAGTCTCTGCAGATGAGCAGATGATGTGTTCTCCAAGCCTAAGGCTACACTTCATAGGGGAGAATATATGTATATGGGAGCAAAATGTGGAATTTGGCCTTATAGAATAAATCACCTGCTTTCTTAGGTTTTTGAAGACTTCTGTTTGAATCAACAAGATAATTATACTATACTATGAAAAACAAGCCCACAGTGTCTTGTGGTACAGTACCTTGAAAACTAACAAATTTGGCATATGCTCTTGCGGACACAGTTAAACTCATTTGATGAAATGAGTAAATGCCACAAAAGCTTATACTAAATAAAACCTTCTGTTGTTTTTGTTAACTGCCCTCTAGTCAACACTGACTCATGGTGACCCTGTGGATGAGACATCTCCAAGACTCTCTGTGCTCGACTGCCCTGCTCAGATCTTGCAGGTTCAGGCCCATGGCCTCGCTGATCGGGTCTAACCATCTGGTGTGCGGTCTTCCTCTCTTTCTACTGCCTTCTACCTTTCCCAGCATCACTGTCTTTTCTAATGAGTTGTGCCTTCTCATGATGTGGCCAAAATGTGGCAGTCTTAATTCAGTCATCCTAGTTTCCAGGGAGAGTTTAGGCTTCATCTGTTCTAGAACCATTTGTTTGTCTCCCTGGTAGATCCATGGTATCTTCAGCCCTCTTCTCCAGCAACACATCTTAAATGAGGTGATTTTCTTTCTATTATGGGGTTGGACTATCCTCACTTTAGTGTTCAGAGTTATATCTATTAGTTTTAAATTACCACATGGCTCTTTGTTGTTTTTTTCTGCAGCACACTAACACAGCAATCTTGCTTTAATACTCCTGGATAAGCTGGTATGGCTTATATGGGGCTATCTTTTCTTCTCATGCATTCTACTTGCCACATTCTAAAGAGGAGCACTTAATTAAACCCACTATGTCGCATGAATGTGTTTTAACATGCTTAGTATTTATCTTCAAATAGAAATTAATAGGCCTTATGCTTACAGAAATTAAAAAAGGCATCTAGTCACAACCATAAGAAGAAGACTAGGGATTCTAGTGGCTAGAGAGATATTACTGTGCCCTATATAATTTCCTGCCCATACTCCAATCCCTATTTTCAGATTTTGGCAGTTACTGTTTGGGATTATAAAGAATCTCCTAGTGAGCAAGCGGAATACTGAGAATTGTAGTCCAAAACAGTAATTGTACCAAACTTGGCTTATTTGCTACACATTCCATTTCTTCTTTCCCTGTTCTTTTTTCTTTTAAAAAAAATCCAGATGTTCCCACAGGCCCCCAAAAGGTTAGGGGGCTACTGTTCTAGTCCTATATAGCCTCTGGCTATATAGGGTTACACAGTTCCCTTCAGCAGGCAATATAACCAGCTGGACTGCCTTCCAGAGAACCACCCATATTACCTTGTTGAAATACTTCAGCTGCATGTAACAGACACCCAAGTTATGGCAGATCTCCTAGGTACAAAAGAAAAGAGGAAAACTGTAAATGATACATGATACAAGAGGTGGGTGGAAAATCTCCTGCCATTCCATGTAACAAAAATATTGCCCTTCCGCTTTCCTCAAAACCAGATTGCTAATGAAAGGCTCTCAAAAACCAGAAAATTCCAGGAATGACACAACCTACTGAGGATAAAAAATGTGCCACTAAACAGCCACCCTGTTTTCTCAAACTGGTAACAACTTATGCCCATCCAGTAAAAAACTGACAACTTAGAACTGAGCTTGACAAATCTCCCTGCTGTATAATGCATACATTTACCTGAAGGACATGTCAGTATGCTAGTCAACACGATAAGGAAACTGTCAGAATTCTAAAGAACTCAGACACCACAGTGGGGCAATTGTGAATCGATACCACAGAACAATCATTACACTGTTATTCACTCCATTGAATGAAAGAATCCTCTGAGAATCTGGAAAATGATGTGCGTGTTTATGTGTGTGAGCTAATATCTTATCAGATGTACTGCAAAGTGTTGACAAGGTAATTAGCATAACTGGCCATAGACAACTAGAGATGATACATCAAAAAATCCTGGATGAATAACAAAATCAAGTATATAATATTTAAACCATACTTCATCTTCAGCTGACATTTCTGCCCCCCCCCCATCAAATGAGCTCTCTTGCCTCTTTGTTAATGAGTCTGCTTACCAGCTTTCTTAAGAAAAGGGAAAGCACACAAAGCATGATCAAATAAAATTTGAGTGAAGAGTTCTTCCAGATGAATTGAGTGGTACAGTCATTCCTTTTTTAAAAGAAGGAATATTGAAAGCCTTGAAAATATTGACTGAAGAAGATCAGGTACTGTCACCAAAATGGTGGTCTGACCAACTAGGTCAAAATGTTGTGACTCCCTTTCAAACCTGACAAATGATGATGCTTTGTCATTTAAGCTATTTAGATGCTTGTGGTTTAGTTGGCTCAGTCTGACCCAACTCTTAATGTTCATAGCACAGACTAGCTTTCGTCTGTAAGGGTAACCTCTCCGATCAATATTAAACTTCACACAGAAGAATGAGAAAGAGCTGATAAAAAACAATCTATAATTTTGGTGCTCTGCTCTCTGCTATTGGTGATAGTTGCCACTGTTATCCTATAAGCAAGATAACCATGATGACCCAAAAACAGATTTTTGAAAGTGAGCAGAATTACAGAGCAAAATACTATTGTAATCTTACTGGGTCATACAAATACATGTCTGAGACTTGTCAAGAAAGCCTTTTGGCACCACAGCAGTTCCTGTTCTGTACAGTAATTCATCTTTTGCTAGCACTTATGCACTATACTGGGATCGTAACCTAGTCAGCAACATTTAGTCCATGAGAGAGTACCTAGCCATACTTTGTTTTCTTGTTGCATATTAAAATGGGAAGCCATCTGTGTGCACATCTGGTGGAGACACAAGCCAGTGCTTCCTCCATTTTGCTTTACCTTGGGAAAAGGTTGCATATTCCATCCCATATAATTTCATCACAGAACTGTGCAATAGGCTTGTGTCTGGAAAGGGCCCAGACTACTGATGGGATTAAGGGCTGGTTTATGTCAGTTTCTCCCTACACATGAGCAGCCACAGCCTATCCTTGGTCACTTGTATGGGCCAAAATCACATTAGGAAACATTTATCCTAAACAAAGTGGTACACTAACACAGACAGCAATGATCTCTGCAGCTGCATTAGCACTTTCCCCCCAATCACTGCAGCTACAGGAAAAAACAATGTTGTTTCTGTGTATGGCTGGATTCATAGACTGGCTGCTGCTCATATTCAGAGGTAAGCGAGTGTGTAAAAACTGCCTTAAGTCATCCATTGATCTGTGTGTCAAAGCCAACTCTCTTATAAATAGGAAATAAAGGCTCATGCATACCCAGTCCTTCTGGTTGTGCTGGGCTGCATCATTGTACACTTCAATGGCTGCTTTGTGCTTTCCCAGAAGGAACCTGCAACAACAACAAAAATCACATCTTATAGCCAAATGGGCAATGGTTAATCAGCCAGGGAAATCAAAGGTGTGGACAGTGTGTCCCAAGGCCTGCTCCTGGCTAGTCAAAACGGCCTTATCAAAGAGTTAGATATTCCCATTTCTTGTTTACCTATTCCATGCAGATATGCTCATATAATACGGAAGGGGAAACATCAAACCTTACCAAATCTGCTTGTGTAATGTTGCCATCTGTCAACTCTCCCCTTAGAGTTTCCCTCAACTGACAGTTGAAGTGAAGCAGGTGAAGACATGCGAATGGAATCTAGGAGCCTTAGAGGACCACAGATTGACCATATGTTAACGTAATGTAGCAGCTAAGAAAGCCAATGGAATTCTAGGCTGCATCAATAGCATAGTATCTAGATCAAGTATAGTGTCTATTCTGTTTTGATCAGACATCACCTGGAATATTATATCCAGTTCTGGGCACCTCAATTCAGGAAGGATGTGGACAGGCTGGAGCGTGTCCAGAGAAGGGTAACCAAAATGGAGAAAGGTCTGGAAACCATGCCCTGTGAGGACTGGCTTAGGGAGCTGGATAAGTTTGGCCTGGGGAAGAGGTTAAGAGATGATATGATAGCCATGTTTAAATATTTGAAGAGATGTCCTAGCGAGGAGGAAGCAAGCATGTTTTCTACTGCACCAGAGAACTAGGACATGGAGCAATGGATTCAAACTACCGTACAAGAAAAGAGATTTTACCTAAAGTTAGGAAAAACTTCCTGGCAGTAAGAGCTGTTCAACATATGCTGCCTCTGAGAGTAGTGGAGTTCCCTTCTTTGGAGGTTTTAAACAGGAAGGATCTGTCAGGAATGTTTTGATTGTGTATTCCTGCATGGCAGGGGGTTGGGCTGGATGACCCTTGTGGTCTTTTCCAACTCTATGTTTCTGTGACTCTATGACCTGCTGAGATTTTGTTGTTTTGGTTTTGGTGCTAGTAACCATGATAGGAACATAGAACATCCACATTCAAAAGCAGTAATAAACTGAACACAAGTTGCTGGAGGGCAAATAAGGTGGAATGTTGCCTTCAAGCCTTCTTGATGGCCTCCTTGAAGCATCTTGTTGGGCAGTGCAGGAAATAAAAAGCTGCAGTCAAGGGATATATGGGCTTCTGTCCCAGTTCAGCAATTTGTGCGTTCTTAAGAATTCATATGAAGAAGAGTGGATGTTTAAGGAATTAAACTATGCAAATATGGAGAATTGGTCTGAAACAGAAGCAGCCTCCAGGAACCCCAGCCCTTCATATGATATCTCAGTTCCCAAGAATTAAATGGCACTTACAGTGATCGGGCCACCTGCTTGAGGTTGTCTGCACTCCGTGGCTTGAGGATAGCACAAGTCTGAAACAGCTCAAGTGATTCATTAATCTTCCCTTCCAAGCGAAATATCAAAGCTGAAAAGCAACATTGCCACAGCATGTTTGTTTTTTAAGTTTATGGAAAATTCATATAAAAACATAAAAAATCAAACACAAGACAATAGACATTTCCATACATTCCATATAGAACTAAACAACAAATTTAAAAGTTCCGACTTCCAAAAATCATAAATGTTGTCTATATTTACTATGTCTTATACTCCACATAACCAATAATATGCATTGCTTTCTTTGTAATTATCTCTATTAATCTCATTCTTCACTGTAGAAAGGAAATTTCTTCAATTAGGATCAAATAATTTCTGAAATTCATCTCAAAACATCTCAATATCAAGAATGAAAAAGAAAAACATGATTTCAAATTTTTATAATTTCCAGTTAACTAAAGAAAAAAAGTAGAACTATAAAAAAGGTATATATTAAATATTGGCTTATTTTCAGCTACAGAGTTGTAATATGTCACTGGGTTTAACTATACTAACAAAATAAATAACCTCTTTTCTTAAACATTGCCACAGCATGTTAATCCTGTGATCTACTGTGGAAGTGAGAGGCACCCTTGCCAAGGTTTGAATACACAAGAGGACAAGAAAATGGGGAACCCAAGCCCTATAAACAGAACTACACCAAGGGCTTCTGGGGAAGTAAGCCAGAGCAGGGCTGACAGTTGAAACAATGGTGCAAGCTTGATCACAGTACCCCAATTAAAATCTATGGCAGATCTACAGGTAAAGTGTAGGATTAATAAGACATACAGGAAATAGATAAGTCACAGAAATGTATCCTAAAGTGCAGATATGATAAGAAGTGAATACACACCCTTGGCTGCTACGGGAAGTGTCTCTTTCTCCATGCACAATTAAAATACCCCAATACAATCTAGGACACTTTGGAAAGGCCACTGCCTGGTTTTATAAGGGTGGGGGATGAATGACAACTTTTTCCAAGGTATAGGGACATTCAGAATTTAAATTTTGATTTTCTTATTATTTTCAACACTACATTTAAACAATTGGGAAAACTGGAGGGACCTTCTGGGGGCCTGGGGTTGCAATTCAGCCAACTACCCTCTGCAGTTTAAAGTGTGTGATCAAGAAAACTGAATTTCCACAGCACTGCATTCCTCCTGCATGTGTTTTTACCTGCCTTTTGCTGAATATCTGCTATTAATACATTGGGTGTTTCAATGGTAGGGAGGACATGAAACTTGGCTGAGTAACAACAGTGAGTCTCTCTCAATTTGTGGTGCTTGGATTTGCTATCAGTCTCAGTTCACCTCCAAATGGAATAATATGGAGAGGTCAAAGTTATGTCTTGAAAACCCTTGCCACGTATATTGTAGAAGACCGAAAGGGATTTGGAGAAGCTAGCACTCACTGTGTCAATTCTCTGACCCAACTTCTTCTCCACAACATATTACAGAGGAGGGCAATTGTACTTTAGTTAATTCCTCTGAGCTGAACTGTAAAAACATCAAATGAAGCATTTCTACTTCTGAATCTCAGTGCATCTAACTCTATGTCGCCTGGACAATATAATGTCATGTAATTTTCTTTAAACTTCTCAGAGGAAAATATTACGTTGTATAACAATAATAGTGCATGGATTTTTAAACATTTGTAAAGTAGCACCTTGTTATCCTTTGGGGTTTGGTTCCAGGACCCCCGTGGATAACAAAACCAATGGGTGCTCAAGTCCCATTAAATATAATGGCAGAGCAAAATGGTATCCCTTATATAAAATGAAAAATCATGGCTTGCTATTTGGAATTTATACTTTTTAAAAAATATTTTCAAGCTGTGGATACTTGAATCAGTGGATTAAAAAATCAGTGGATGAGGAAGGCTGACTGTATTGCTGATTTATTTTAGTTTTCATCCTATGCCACTTTGAATGCCATCTGGTAGGGAATTAAGCAAATGAATGAATAATACATGAATATACCACATTTTCCAGAATACCATAGAAATAATTTTTTTCTTGGGATACCTATGTATCAAATAAAGGCCTTCTGAGTGATCTGGAAGAACCAGAACTACTTTAGATTACATATAAGACTTTAAAAGTGCTCTCTTTTCGGTTCTTTAGTAATTAGTGTGTCTTGGGGTTATGCGTATCAGATTTCATCTCTCTTTTCTGTGTGGAATAACCAAAACCACAGAGGGATAAGCTTCATGTCTGTGTCCTTTATGAGCAACAGACCGTACAAAATGTCCCATTTTCAATTTTTTTCTAGTAATCAGAGTGTGCTGTATTATGGAAGAAATCTGGTGAAAGAATTTTGTTATTAACCTCAATAGAGGCTTTCAGTTTTGAAAAACATACGGTACCAGTAAAGTTGTAAGCGTACAAGCCATATGGAGAGTATATGTATGTGCAAGCACATGGTTTCAACTTACCTTGAACATAGACTGCATATTCACACATCCCATGGGTCTCCTGAAGTTGCTCTTTTATAGCAATCTGAACCACACAGTAAAGAGGCAAGGTTTAATAATGACGTTGTCTAGTTTCAACTAGAAGCAGAATGTTATTAAGAGTTCAGCTATTATGTCCTATAAGAAGATGCCCTCACCATTAAGGTAGCATTGTTAAGGAAAGTACCCACTGCAACAAAAGAAGCATGCCTATGTCTTTTCAATGGAGCGAGAGCATTTGATGAAATACCACTATTATTCATGTTGGTAGTTTGTCTCTTCTGGAAAAATTGTCCAAGAGCAGGTAATTTTTATCCCTCCCACTTGACAATAGTCTCTCCCTGACTTAATGGCATTATAAATGCCTTCTGCATTAAACATGTTAGATTTAAAGCAACAGCCTCTGAATAACTAACATTAAAGCAAGTGGAATTCCTAACACCCATGTCCTTCAGTAGATGTCTATTTCTTAAAAAATTAAGCATGAGAGGTGAATACTGTACTCCAAGCTGCTCTAAAACAATCTTCCTCTTCAGGATAATGAGAAAGGTGCACCTCTAGGATCAATCAGATTTTTTTGTCTATGCTTTTAATTCAGTGAAGCTGCATCCAAAACAGTCTCTTTTCTGAAATCTGATAAGTCCCTCTTGTATATGAAGGAACATCGGCACTACAGTACCATTAACACAAGAAGTTTCTAGAACACTGGTTTTTATTCATTTGGATTTCTTTTCTTCCTATCCCAGGAGACAGTGAAGAGCATAGGGATATCTCACTTTATCCACACAACAGCTCTAAGAAACAGATTACAACATGCAGGTATGTTTGGGATCTCCTGGTGCAGAAACATTCACAGGGCACTGCAAACTGCAAAATAAAAGGGCCCCTTCAAGAAATGTAGGACACTGCATTCACACAGAAGAAATAATCTGGTTTGACACCACTTTAATTGCCATGGCTCAATGCTATGGAATTTGTCTATGCAACTTGTAAGCTCTGGTGCTATAACAAACTACAGTTCCCAGAATTCCATAGCACTGAGTTATGGCAATTAAAAATGGGGTCAAATTGGATTATTTCTGCAGTGCAAATGCAGCTGAAGTTAATACACACCATATTGGAAGAGGAAGGGTACTGTCCATCTGTTTCTTTCACAAACAGATGTACTCAACCACAATGCAGACACACAGGTCACTTCTCATTAGAGATATTACCAAAGCCAGAGCCAATACATTTTAGAAAGGAACTCCACCAGTGTTAAAAGGTTTTGTGCTGACACATGAAGAAAATGATAATATGTGAATAATTAATAATAATTAATAATAATAACCCCCCTTCCCCTAGAGAAACACAAACTGCACACATGAAAAAGCCACTTTCAATTAAGTGAAGCTGCAATCTACTCAGAAGGAGCAAGTGAACAAGAAAAGTAATGTGTGTACCATGCTCATGAGACTGGCAAGTTAACGTGTTATTGCTGTATTTGGAGCAGAAAAAGAGTGCCTTGCTAGAAGAAGGACATTAAGGAGAACATAGAATAAAACTAGGCCTAAATTCAGATAGTGTATTCCCAGTTTCCCAACTGCAGGTTCCCTCAATTTTCTCCTCTCCCCCTCCCCTCCCTCTCTGGTATGCATGCCCTTGCAATATTTCCATTACATGTTATTCTCAAACTGGCATCAACACTGAGGGATCATTCCAAAACCAAGTGTGTTCCCACTTTAAATCATGGCTTCTGAGGAAATCTTGATTGATATTAACCACAATTAGCTCCGGCATGGATTTAATCAACAGGTAAATGAACGATGGCTTGTAGCAAGCTGGGAAAGGGTGATGACATGCCTGAAAAAGCAGGTGGTGGGGTTTGGCATGGTTCTGATCTCCAAACACTGGTTTTGGAGCTGTGACATCTCAGTTAGACCCAAGGAGAACAGAAGTCCCTTCCAAAGCAAGGCTTTTATCCTCATCACACCACTGCCTTTTAAGGTATTTAACAAGCCACAGTTGAAGTATACCCCATTCCTACCTTACACAAATCATAGTCTTTGCGGATGTAGTACAGGTGGATCAACCAGTTCCTTTTCTCCAGAATAGGCAGTTCTGGCACTGTGTAAAAAGTTGGCAGAACAGAAACATGCATATACATAAACAGATTATTCCTTCTCAAAGCTACACTACAGGGTTCATGCAGTGAGAAGCTAGAATTGTGGCTATTGCATGAGGCAGTGCTGCTCTTCTTATAACATAGCAGAAGGCAGCAGCGAGAAGAAAACAGAGAGGAAAATACTGTACAGTCAGGCCTCCGTAATGCGGGGGATCTGTTCTGGACTCTCCCACGGATACCAAAATCCATGCATGCTAAAGTCCCTTTAAAAAATTAATGGTGGCGTGGCCGCATGTGCACACCGCCATTAAGCAAAATGGGGGCTTGCCACCCATCTGCAGATGACAAGTCCACCAACAAGGAGGGCAGACTGTACCAGGCCCTGGCAATATGTATTAAATATTGTTGTTACGGACCCATGGATTCTGTGGACAAAAAGAATAAATTACTACCTCTATTGTTATTTCTTTCTTTCTTTATCTATACTCTTATCTTTCTGTCTCACTTCTGAGTCATCCAAAGCAGTTAAGATCCATATTTAAAATAATTACAGAGTATTGAAAATAAAAATAAAAGCCAGACCAGAAGAGAAAATTATTTTCAAAAAAAAAGAAACCAAGAAATACCAATCCAACAACCTGACAGGACAAAAGCCCAGTGAAAATTAAGTGTTTCCATCTGGCACAGGAATAGTGCTAAGAAGGCAGACAAATGGGTCTTTGAGTGGAAAGGGGTCTTTCTCTGTGTTCCTATCACATCTCTGTGTTTAGCAGCTCAGTGACCAAGACCTCTCCAAATGGATGAGCAAGATAATATGACAGACAAAGGTTCTTTAAATGTCCAGGCCCTAAGCTGCACAGTAGTTTAGAAATCATAACCAGAACACTGAGTTAGTCTCATAAACAATCCAGATCTTGCTTTTCTTACCAGGGAGAGCGAGTTGGTATAGACAGGTGGACTTTTGAACTGAGCCAGCATTGCAAGTCCTAACCTCTTAAATCAATGTTAAGTTCTCAAGACGCAGCGGGTTATAATGCAACCAGTAGTACGATGCCTCTAGCAGTAACTTCTGGCAGGTATTGCTCTTCCTGATCATCCCCATGCTGAATTTAAAGTTTTAAAAACACACGCCACTGTTTGTATCATGCAGACATGACTTGTGGCGCACCAGATTCATTTCTGCTGCTGAAATGATGGCAGCCCAGAGGTAACCATAGTAACTGACAGCAAGGACTAATGTTTGTAAGCCAATATTGTGATAGAGAAGTCTGGCAAGAAACAAAAGGCAAAAAGACTTGCTGAAGCAGTAGGGCAGCGGTGATGCTGAAACAAGGATGGGGAGAGCATTTGAGAGGGGCAAGCTCAGAATATGAACTGTCCCTTTCTTACACAAGATTGGTCCAATTCAAAGTGAAGGCAGCAGTCCCTTTCCAGCTTCAATCCAAACCAAGATTTTTAATTCCCACCAATGTAAGGCGTTTGAGGCATAAGGAAAGAGGAACAGCGGCGGAATCAGACTATTTAAGTCTTCCAGCTTCATGATTAAAAAAAACTCTCCGAACTACTCATGAGGATTTCTTAATTATGTGAACAAAACACTCAGTTAACCCTATTTATTTTCAAGACAACCCCCTGTGGTCACCCTGGGAAATCAGGGATGCTGGCACTCTTTTTAAGGTCGAGGTGGCAGGGCTCAACATTGGCAGGCAGGTTGTTATTGATCTTGCCTACTTACAGGGGGAGGACAAATTATTTTTCCCATCCATTCAAACATCCTTAAATATAAAGAGTCTTCAAAGATATAGCCATGTTAGTCTGTAGAATCAGTATGTAGAGAGATTCTGTAGCATCTTTGAGACTAAATGAAAGAAAGAAGTTGGCAACATGAGCTTTTGTTGGCTTCAGTCTACTTCCATAGAAGCATCTGAGGAAATAGACTTAAGTCCACAAAAGCTCATGCTGCCAACTTCTTTCATTCAGCTAGTCTCAAAGGTCTTACATAATCACTCTACATATAAAGTGTCTTGCAAGCACAATGTGTATTTAGAAATGGCCATGTGTTCACTGTAGCTTACGTGTGCATAGGAAAAATTGCAGGCAGCCTTTAGTGTACCCAGGAGGGCTCAATGATAACCGCAATCTTAATATTTCTTAATGCTTAATCATTTAGTACACTTCTGATTGATAATTCCTGGGGCAGAACTGGTACAAAGACTGGTGTCCGTCACCATCTTTTAGTGTCCTCTGTTTACGTTTGTTCCATGCCTGGGCACCCAATCTGGATTGATAACTAGACACTGAAGTAGGAGATGTATGTATCTGAAGTCCACATAAATGTATTGTCTATGCCCTTTCAGAATTATTCCTTGTCCCTAGGATCTAGTGTCAGTTTCTCCATGTACTTTGGGACCAGAAGCAGCACAGCTGAGACTGGCAATCCTATCTGTCTCTTTCCATATACTCAGAAGTAGAAAAGCATGCCACTTCTGCTCTTAAAAGCACCACAGCTATATTTCAGGGACAGCCAGAAATGATTATTTAAACAATTCTTGACTTTGTAAAATACAGTAGAAGTATTAGTGTTCAGAAGTAAAATCCACTGAGTTTGGCAGCCCATATTCCTCACTTACATGTTTGGAGCCTTGTAAATCATGTCAACAGCACTGGCTCTTGCTGTTCCTGAGTTCTCAACCTCCCTGTTCAGCGTGGCGCTTGTCTTTCCCCAAATGCTGCCAGAACCCATTAGATCCTCCTGTCTGTGCAAGGGGAATGCCAGCAGGAGCTAAGTCACTCTGGGATTTGTAGTTCTTAAGAGAATATGTCATATTAGGAGTTTGAGTGCTGTTACAAATTGAAAATCCTAGAGCTTTCTGTGCATGCACTCATGTTCATATTCGCTCTCTCACTCTCTCTTGGCTTCAGACATCAGAAACACACCATTCAGGAGATTCCTTTTCTGTGCCAATGGTGCTCCAGGGTGGCTGCAGCAGATTTCAAATGAACTGGACATCCCTACATAGACAGGGTGGCAAGACATCCATCCTCCTTTTCCAGGGCAACCTTCTGTCCAGGAGGAATGCCTAAATGTCCTCCCTTTTGAGCATGACTAAAAACATGCATTTATATTTATATTACCGTAGTGCTTTTAGCTTTTCTCCTGTAGTGTCTCACACTCTTCTTGAATGTCCTACATTTCACATTGCCTTGTCCTTCTTTATGGTTAGGACATCTGGTCAACCTACTACATAGGTACAGGGAAATTAACATGCGTGATCAGCATGATTGACCATTTCAGCTCTTTTCCTTTTCCTTATGGTAATCCCCTCCCCACTTTCCTGGATCTCAGCAGAATATACCTGTTTCTCTTTCTTGTCTCCACCCCCTGCTTCCCTCCATTCTTGGGCCCTGGGGAAAGTCCTGCAAATGAAAGGATAGATCACACCAAGGATGGCTTTCAGCACAAAGCGCTGACACCATCAACATTAATCATGGCAGGAAACTTTGGCTCTCCTATCTCAGCTGCTGAGGAAGAGAGTTGCAAATGTAGGCTGCAGTGTGGGTTTTATTCTAAATTGTTTACAGCAAAGGTGGGGGCGGAATAAATCTATGAATGTTTCCGTTTTGTAGCAGCTTTGGAATTATACAGGCCATTGGGATCTATTATTCCTCTTTAGAAGAAGAAACAGGGGGAAAGAGTGGGAACAAGGGCTTGAAGAAATGACAGCAGCAGAACGGCAAAGAGGAAAGGACTTGGCACAGAATCAAAGAGGCAACACTAGCGTGAATTTGTCTTACATCCAAGGCTGACTGCCATCATTTCCCTTCAGTATGGAGCAGAGGAGGATTAGAATATAGACACAAGCCTTAGGAGACCTGCTATGTTTTCTTTGCAGGCAGCCGTTTTAAAATCCCTTCCTAGCCACAAAAGGTAAAATGTTTTTGTTTTGTTTTTACAAGACATCCTGTTTATATCTAGGATCCTAGACATTAGTGCATGGTCCTGGCTGGGTAAGCCAAAATTTCAAATTGTCATATTAAAAATCAGCTCTTCAAAACAGTGATAATTAAGATCTTATCCACTTTACTCAAATACGATAGAGATCAAAAATAGTCACAGACAGACCATAAATGCTCTGACCGGAGGTGCTGCACTATGTTGCAGCAGAAGGGTCTGTCCTGGTTTATTAATTCTCCAACACATTGCCCTGGTTTATTAAATCTCCAAAATATTCAATATTTTAATTTGACCCATTTCATTTGCATTTGCCTACAGAAAAATTGAGACCTAGACCTAAATCAAAGGAACAATGAAATGAGACGGTAGACTATCCTTCTGCAAACATACATAGGTCCAAAACATGCTGCAGAAATAATCCAGTTTGAGACCACTTTAACTGCCCTGGCTCAATGCTAGGGAATTCTGGGAACTGTTGTTTAGTGAGACGTTTAGCCGTCTCTGTCAGAGAGATCTGGTGCCACAATAAACTACAATTCCCAGGATTTCCTAGCACTGAGCCAGGGTAGTTAAAGTGGTCTCGAACTGGATTATTTCTGCAGTGTGTTTTGGACCATGGACAATCTCTCTTGTCTCAGCCTCATTTTTACTGGATACAGAAAACGCAGACAGAACAGAGGAAAGTCCTTCATAAAAAGAAAACAGCAAATATAATCGTCAAATTAACTAATCCATCTGTGAAATGGAAAACTGGTTACAAATTCAAAAAATGTGCTCTACCTCCGATTATACATGCAGTGTACACACCTATGCAGGCTACAGGTACACAACTGTGTATCCGCACATGACAGAAAGCCTTGAAATCTCTCTGTTCCCCAAGCCACAGCTATTGTCTCATTGCTCACTGCTTCTTTTTCCCCCTTTCCTCACATTTGCAAACAGCCACTGGAAGTGACTTTAAATCAAACAATAAACCTGTATGGCTCACAGTTATTTACAGTCAACTGGGTTTAATAAAACCCATCATATACAATTCTGATGCTCGCAACAAAGCTATAATTCATCTCCCTATCCTGTATTAATAGTTCCTATATACTGTACAGGAAAGGAAGGGGGAAAATAACTGGACTGAGACTGCAAAAATCAGAAAAAAGCATCATTTCTGACTCTACATCTCCTCTTAGTGGAAAATGGGATGTATGGCAATCGTTTCTCCTGTTGTTTTGAATCGCCTTTAAAAAGATGTAACAATATCAGATTTCTGTTGCAATAACGTATTTCTCACCTAACAATGCATTGGATAGGTAGCTGATGCTAACAGTGCAACTGTAGTAAAAGTTGGGCAAAATGGAGGTCCTCACTGTTTTCCACTGATATGTTTGTTTCTAAGTCATAGCAGGCAATACTGGGCAAGATGGGCCCATTTATTCTTCCCCATAATTTCCAATGAAATAATCAAGTCCCATATTATCTCAATGTCTTTCTTTACCCAGATTTTCATATAATAACTCCAGATGTTTTCAGGAGGCACAACATTCTTTGTTGTTCAGGTATTAAGTAGCGCTTCCCTGCAAAAGGCTTCCAAATAGTACTACTGCCAGATAGCCAGCATTGGGCAGGATAAGATCATGCAAAGAATGTCAGGCTGCTACTGTAAGCAGCAACTCTGACTCTTTTCTTCTTGTCCTCTAATTCCCTGATAATATCTAGAAGAAAGAAAGAAAGAAAGAAAGAAAGAAAGAAAGAAAGAAAGAAAGAAAGAGTAAAAATGAAGTATGACATCATGTCAAGAGCTCTCCCACTCCATTTCATTCACTGCTGCTTGCAGATGTGGGAAAGCTATCAACATGATAACATCTTATCTCAAACAGAGAGATCAATACAGACACACATTCTCTCTCTCTCTCTCTCTCTCTCGTTGTTGTGTGCCTTCAAGTTGTTCCCAACTTATGGAAACCCAAAGGCTTACATTTCCCACTTATGGCAAGCTATTGTGGAGTTTTCTTGGCATGATTTGTTCAGGGGGAATTTGCCATTGTCATCCTTTGAGGCTGAGAGAGTGTGACTTGCCAAAGGTCACCAGTGGGTTTATAGGGCCAAGCAGGATTCGAACCCTCGCAGGAACAAGTGCAGCCCTCCAAGGTTTCTTGAAGGATTAATGTGGTCCCTTTGTCTTCTACAGTTATCCACCCTTGTTCTATAGTCATACACACTACTGTCGATGTGTGTGCAAACACATAAATACAAACACACACATTTGTAACAGAGCACTGACAAACAATACAAACAGTATGAGCTGTATAGCACCTTAACGGTTATAGAGGAATAGGTAGTGCTCACAGCTAAAATGTATCATACTCTATTAGAATCTAACCTCCTGAAATGACTCTTCCTTATGTCTGATAGGGAACAGATTTTCATTTCACACTGGAATGAGAGATTTGATTTCATTTTAGTACATTTTGGGCGCTTCCTGAATCTCACATTTCACAGCATTTTGCTAAAATAAAAGGACACTTAGACCTGTCATGAAGTGCAGATGTGTTTCACTATGTGGGGATTGCCAGCCCACAAGAAGTGAACCCCCCACCCACCCCCAGTGCAAGACAAGAAGCCAAAATAAAACAGGCAAGATCAATATGTCAAAAGGGTCACAATCAAGCTAAGGAAACACAATATACATGTTGGTATGTGTGTGTGTCTAGTGGAGAAAATGTTGTAGCGCAAAGCTGTGATGCTGAACAATGTCTCATAAAAAATAGGATCTGCAACAAAATGTTGCAGCAGGGATACTAGTGTTCAATATTTCAGCCAGCCAACCAGGTTTACTTTCAGGCTATTTCATTCTATCTTCTACCCCACAAACACCCCACCGACATTTTGCATTCTATAGCGACTGAATAAGCTAAGTCCTCATTCTAAAAATAAATAAAACAAGGAGAGTGTTGTGAACTCGAAGGTTTTCACAGCTGGCATCCATAGTTTTTTGTGGGTTTTTTTGGGCTATGAGGCCATATTCTATAATAGTTTATTCCTGACATTTCGCCACCAACCGTGACTGGCATCTTCAGAGAAGGAGGGTGTGATTTTTCCTAAATACTCCCCCCCTTTTTGGGGGGGGGGGAAACCAACAGTTAGTGTCCTGAAATATTACCAATATCTCTTCTCTCAGTTTTTATTAGCTTTCAGTAGTCATCAGAGTAGCACTTCACTATTAGTATATAGAATGTCTTCAGCAGTAGTGTAGAGAAATGTCCAGGCCACAAGCTGGACAGGCAGCTGGCACCAAAGATGACTGAACATCTATTGCTTCTGTAAGATGCCTATTTAGCAGACCCTATTTCAGCCATGAGCCAGTGTGGTGTAGTGGTCTGAGTGTTGGACTATGATCTGAAGAACAAGGTTCAATTCCCTGCTTGGCCATGAAACCCACTGGGTGACTTTGGGCAAGTGATATGCTCTCAGCCTCAGGGGAAGGCAAAGGCAAACCACCCTCTGAACAACAACTTGAAGGCACACACCACAAGCATTTGAGCCATGGCTTTACAAATCTGGCAGCATGAAAATTCTACTTAGCAGAGACCGGCATTCTAGATTTGATTAACAAGGTTTCAGCTATTGGAGTGAAGTAGAAGCACATTGCTCCTTGGTGGGGAGAGCAGAATGCCAACAGCAGGGATTTTATACATGGGCCCCATATTACCTTTTAATATGGGGGTTTGCAGAGTGGTCAGGAGGAACCTGCAGGTCTACAAAAAATAGTCCAGAGGAGCCATACAAGACCTGTGGGTCACACTTTCCCAGCCTCTATCTTGCAGCAGCCCAACTTAAGCACATCTGTCTCTTTTCATTAGGAAGGGTTTTTCCCCCTCCATTGAAATAAATAGGATGTAAAAATGCATAGTTTTTGCAAAATCATGCCCCAAAAGCTTAGTGCATTGATTGTGGCATATGCTTTCACAGACATGAGGAAGTAGGAGTTGTGTAGGTGGGAAGACAGCAGTGTATTAATCTACATTTCACTGCTGTCTTTTGGTATTGTAACTGGTATATATAAATCTCATATGGAATAAAATGTTGGCGGTGGAAAACACCGCTTAATGAAACACTCGAAATATATCTCATGACAAAAGAAGAACTCCACATGAATAATAGCTATTTGTTTTGTGTTCATCCAGCAGGAAATTCAATCTACCTTCAACCCTTTCGTCCATCAGAGAAAATGTACCATATTCCACTCTTCTGCATTGGTTTCAACAAGAGGGAATGCAAATTATGAGTTCATTTAGCATTCTGCTTCTCTCCAATAAAAAGCCTGTGAGGAATCTGACCAGAATAAATGAGTCAGGAAATACTGCCTACCCCTCCAAGCCTGGTAAATGTGGCATCATCTACCAGAGGGACCAAATTTGCCATTTGCAAGTGACATTTTCTTCATGAAAAAGGACAGAAATTAGAATCTTGTTCCATACGAACAGCAGTCTGCAGGGGAAGAGAGAGAAAAATGCCTTCCCATTATGGTACTATCAGTTACTATAAAATAATTTAATTTGATTGGAATGCCCGGGGAGAAGAAATGGGAAAGACTGGCGCTTGTTGTTTTTAATTCGAAACCAGAAAAAAAAGCCTTTTAGAAAATATCCAATTCGTTTAACATGGAACAACAAGATAAGCATCTTGTCATAGCAAGCAAATATTAACCCCATGCTGTTTCAAGAGCTAGGCTCCTTTCGTTCTAACAGCACTTGATTGTGGGGTGCAAGGACACAACATGGGGTGTGTTATAGATTTTGAGGCAGTAATACTAGTTTTTAGATAACGTCGTTCCTGTGGGGTAAATGAAAGTTTCTCCTGCTAATGCATTAGTCCCTGAATAATGGCTAACGCTAAGTGTTGCTCTGGAGGGTGTGCTTCCTGTAGTGCCTGCAATTCAGAAAGGATTCCAAGGTTCAAAATCATTTTTACAAAATAAAATTAGCATGCTGGAATCAAATGGTATTTAGAAAACACCTTTTCAACATCTCCTGTGGGACAGCTCTTGATAGCATCTGGTCCATTATTCATCCTGTCTATTGTTCACCTTAGGATTTTCACTGTTTTCAATGTAAAATAATTCTGCACTGATGTAATTATTTGCCTAGACACCTTGTTCAGTTCTTAGAAGGATCCCTGTGAGTGAATCCTGGGTTGCTTGTATACTATAGCACTGTTGAAGCCTTACTTTTCCATAACCAGCATGAAAGGGAATTCAGATGGAGGTGCTGCGCAGCATTTTATCATAGCATTGTATTATCCAGCACTGCCTTGCCCCTTAGCTGAGATTCCTTTTACAATGTATAATAATAAATCAGACTCCATCAGCAAAGGTAGTTTCCAATGTATTTTAAATGCTTCCTGTTTCATGATCTCCCTGTCATTATGTTTCCTTTATATCGCAAATGGGGCATTAGGCGTAAATTGATTTTTGAATACTTCAACTACATAGTCTCAGTTCCCAGTAAAAAATAGAAGGGTAGGGGACTAACTGCAGAATTCTGTCTCCTCAATGAAATTTTATTTCAATTCTCACCTTTCTAAAACTGCAGAGAGTGAGACAATGAAAATTATTTACCTAGAGACCTCTTCTATTTGCTGGGTTTGCATTACTCGAGTCATTTGGCCTGACCCTTTTCTTTAGACAATTAAACTGTATTTCTAAACATTTAAGTGAAGTTTTAAGTTACTGCAATGATAGAAATTTGGGGTTTGAAAATTTCACGGGAGGAGACAGAATTCATTCTGGGGGGGGCAGTATGCGCCCTATACCTACAACCCTGCAGAGATCTGCACCTACAAGTCCCATCAGTTATCAAAAGTTGCTGGTAAGGGATTGTGAGAGCTATAGTCCAACACATCTGAAGGGCTAGAGCTCTTCCACTCCTGCCTTAAAGAAAGTAAAAATTAACCCCATGTGATCAGAGTTTAAAGCTTTAAAGAAGTTTATTTCTTTGAAATTTTAGGCCACAAATGCCTAGCTTAGATAAGTGAGAGCAAAGTGGCAAGTAAGTATTGCTAAATTGCTCATAAGGCTGCTTAACTGCTTTGGCCAAACACAGTTTTCAAGTTCTCCAACTAAATTTCAGGCATCTGCAACAGCAAAGTCAGCTTTTCCCTTCCATCTGGTTTAAATTACTTGGAAGTGAGGAAGTTTATTCTTAACTCTGAAGTGCCTTTGTATTACTCACAGAGGAAATTCCAGGAAGGCAGCTTTCCTTTTCTCCTCTTTAGCTGCTTATTAAACAGAGTTTCCACCGCACAAGCAAGGTGGTATATTTCAGAATATGATAATCTCTTCATTAGGCCAGACTAAAAGGCAAAAAACTCAGTGTGAGCTTTCGAGATCTCTTCATTAGGCAAAATGTTTCAAAAAGTGAAGAGGAAAAAACGGAGAAGGGAGAGACCGAACTTAAAAAATTGTATCATCTGAATGTAGTTTCAGGGATGGAGAGGAAGGATCTGTAGACTCTGCTATGGGGTTCAATCAATGAAGTGATGGTGTTAAATTTCATTCAGAGCAGCTTCTAGGTTTGCTGAGAGCAAGAAAGCAAAAATAATGATTCTCCATTTTGAAATGCAAAGCCCTCGGAAGACTCAGAACTTTCTCCATCCTATGCAAAGCCTTTACCCAAGGCATATAAAGAGCTTGAAAGCTTGTATAGATTTTATGCCTTTTTGGTTGGCCTAATAAAGCAAATACCACAATATGATTCCCCCCCCCTTTATGGCTACATTTGTTTGTTTTTTATGAACAGAAAAACCCAATTCTGTTCATCTCTGCTGATTTGCAGAGGTATGAAATAATTACCTATATAATGTGGCGTAATGATATGAGCACTGGACTAGGACTCTGGAGATCAGGGTTCAACTCCCCATTCAACCATGGCAACTCACTGGGAGTCATGCTCTCAGCCCCAGAAAATCCTGTGATAGGATCACCTTAGGGTCCCCATATGTCAGAAACCACTGAAAGGCACACAACAACAACTATGTGCAAATGAGCTGACTGCATTGGTGTTCCTTGAAAAATGGCACAGAACTATCAGAAAATGAATGTGAGAATTACTCATGTTTTTTCAACAGGAGATGGAAATGAGTAAGAGGACACCTTCACATCCTTTCTTTACCCTCTGTTCATTTGGCACAAAAATCCTGGTTTAATTACCGTAAAACAGTTAGTCATTATGTCTGAAATGGGGAAATTATGGATTATGCCACTTTACTAACCACATTCTTGCACCAAGCCTTTCTTTATATAACCATTCTAAGCTACAAGGCTACAACTGGCTCAGCTGATATATTAGAGTATTAAGCAGTTCAGCCAAATAGTCAGCAGATCTAGAGAAGTATGTTCTCAATCAAAGCATCCCCGTCAGATGGCTATCCAGCCTCTGTTTCAAGACCTCCAAGGAAGGTGACTCCACCACTGTCTAAGGAAGTGTCTTCCACTGTCAAACAGCCCTTACTGTCAGGAAGTTCCTCCTAATGTTTAGGTGGAATCTCTTTTCCTGCAGCTTGTATCCACTGTTCCGGGTCCTAGTCTCTGGAGCAGCAGAAAACAAGTTTGCTCCCTCGTCAATATGACATCCCTTCAAATATTTAAACAGGGCTATCATATCACCTCTTAACTTTCTCTTCTCCAGGCTAAACATCCCCAGCTCCCTAAGTCATTCTTCATAGGGCATGGTTTCCAGACCTTTGACCATTTTAGTTGCCCTCCAGTTTCTCAACATCCTTTTTAAATTGTGGTGCCCAGAACTGGACACAATATTCCAGGTGGGGCCTGACTAAAGCAGAATAGAATGGCACTATTACTTCCCTTGATGTAAGACACTATACTTTTATTGATGCAGCTTAAAATTGCATTGGCCTTTTTAGCTGGCGCATTGCACTGTTGACTCATGTTCAACTTGTGATCTACTTGGACTCCCAGATCCCTTTCACATGTAGTTTCATTCAGCCAGGTGTTCCCCCATCCTATATCTGTGCATTTCATTGTTCTGCCCTAAGTGCAGTACCTTACATTTCTCTGTGTTGAATTTCATTTTGTTAGCTTTGGTCCAGCTTTCTAGTCTATTCAGGTCATTTTGAATTTTGATCCTGTCCTCTGGGGTGTTAGCTACTCCAGTTTAGATACACTCAAGAAGCATGGCTGGGTATTAGGGATATTAGAGGTTAAGAACATTAGAATACACGGTTTGGGAATTTCCAATACAATCTGACTTCATCTAGAGAGAAGATTCAGTCCTGTTTATTGAAATGAAACTTCAACCAAAAGAGCTGGTACAGTAACTCTATATTGTGGAAAGGTGAGATACAAAGATTTTTCAGACAAAAATGAGTAACAACTGGTCTTCTGTTCTGAGATGGTTTCCTATACAAATGTCAACTAATAAAGAAAAGAACTTTTAAGTATGAAAATCTCACACTGATATCTTAAACTGAGGCTCATGAATATAATATATATGCATGCTTTGGACTATAAAACTAGGTGTAATTGTTAACCACTCAACCCGAGTCATGATGAGGCTCCATAAAACAGTGTAAAGGGAACAGGACTCTTCTGCTTGTGCTTCCCCTACTGCCAAACTGCTTCTTTCTAGCTATTTTTTCAGACATTGCTTCTAATTATTTATTTACTGTATTTTTATTCTGCCTTTCAGACAACTAATGCCTCTCAAATCAATTTAAATAGGGGGGGAGTATAGACAACTTGCTATCAGGCTTAAAAACTAAAGAAGCAAAGGAAAGAAAGTGGAAACAAAAGAAACAGATGAATATAATTTATTCAAGGCTAGAACAAGATGGTGAGCTACTAGCAGGCATTAAAATGCAAATAAGGTCATCTTGATATATCTAAAGGTTCTTGTTCCTTTGGCTGATTGATGGGTCCAGGCACTTTTTTCAGTGGGAATCCCAGTGAGAGATAAATACTTGAGGGCAAATTATTGGAATAGCTCAGCTCTCCTTCCTTCTGCCTGATTATACTTTGCTTTAAGTTTCCCTTTCCATGGATTTATAGGGCACTGACAGTAGGCTGCTTCTGAGATACTCTGTAAAAGACTGACAATTTCCAAGATTAAACTGATATGTGACAACCTCTTTTTATCTCCCTAAACCACAGGAACAGCTGCCTGAATACACAGATGTATAGAAAGCATATGATTAGGTTTATTTCAAAGTTGCTTTGTAGCTGTAGCTGCATTAAGGATGGATCTGCCATTCTGCAAAGTGATTTACTAGTGACATAAAGGAAAACACAAAACTTAAAACAAACCTCTTGCTAGGCGGGCTTTTAGAAGTTCTGTTGCTTCAGGTAAGGATGCAGTCTGAAATGTTAAAGAAATAGTAAAAGTATGTTAGAATTAATAGCTTAAAGGAGTTATCTGTCAATTATGACATTCAGTGACTAGATAGAGATGACACATGAAGAGGGTTGATCTTTATTCATATATATACTTAGACTTAATCTCTGATGCTCAGTCCAGAAAAGGCATACACTCATTAAGAAGCGTAAGAGGCTCAGTGAGATACTG
Organism: Sceloporus undulatus; assembly: GCF_019175285.1. Classification (NCBI taxonomy): domain Eukaryota; kingdom Metazoa; phylum Chordata; class Lepidosauria; order Squamata; family Phrynosomatidae; genus Sceloporus; species Sceloporus undulatus. Next base: position 155,618,216 of record NC_056527.1, read on the forward strand.
TACCAAACTTCTGTTTTATCACTTCATAGAAAGGAAGTGTTCGTCCCCATTAAAACAAAAAACTAAAAAGTCAAAATATATCCACATGGAAAGTAAGCTGTCCTGAGCTCTCTTCTTCCTGATATTTTCAATTTATAAATGCAGGGACTTTTTGTCGTTGTTATAAATGAACATTCAACTATATGACCCCCCCCCCCCCCCGAATGCTAAAGCAGCACAGTCTAGAAACAGGTGCACTACCTCAGTGAAAAGAAGATGCAAATGTATAGATTTAATCAGCATAATTGCAATTTAAGAATCAAAATGGTCCATAAAAGGTCTGATGGTTGGGCTTACTGACACATTCAACTATGCGATTAAGAAAACTACACAGAGAGCCACTGTTGTCACCCACTGCAAATATCTGTAACTTTTCATAGAGAGAACTCCACAAAGTAAAACAGAAGATCTCTTTGGTCCACAAATGTTGATGGAGACTCAACCTTTATCAAAAACATGCAAGTATGTGATCTTAAAAACAGAGAATATCAGTTTAAAAAGCATTTTTATTGCATGTCGCTTATCAACAAACTGATATGTTGAGTTGGAATAGGTCAGGGCCAAAGCCCTGACATGCCAGGTATGCTCTTTCTTCAGATGTCTCTGCTTTCTTCTTATCCTATTAAATTTGTTTTATTCACAAGCTAATCCAGGGTCCTGATCCCTGAAGTGGCCAGGAAGCCACTTCCAGAAAGTCCTACAAGGAAGCCTACATACAAACACATATACTTTCCTTAGAACATGGTTTTTTCATAAATCTGCACGTGAAGATGCCTTTTAGCTAGTATGACTAATAGCAGTGGCATTTATCTAGTCCCCTTTTAAAGCTCATCTAAGGCAGGTTACAGACCACCCGTTTGGGGCGGCCTGCACCCGCCCCTTTCCCTGCTGTATCGGGGCCTCAGCTAACAGACCGGTAGCCTCCGAGGCCCCAATCTGCCGCTTTGCAGGCCGCGGGGAAGCGGCAAAAGGCTGCTTCCCCGCGGCCTGGAAAGGGGTGTCCTTGGGGCTTCAAGCCCCAAGGACACCCGGCAACGGTGGGGAGGAGGAGAAAGGGGCCTCTGCGTTGCTGGGCGTAGCCATGTAAAGGCTGCGCCCAGCAACGCAAACCCCAGAAGGAGCTCGCGCGGTGCAAAGACATCACGTCCGCGCCACCTCGTTTGGAGGCGGCGTGGTTGTGATGTCGTAATGGCAGCTGCCGTGTTAAACGGCCGCTGCCATTTTGTACGGATTGGGTCCATACTAGGGTTAGGGGCGTCAGGAAGTGACGCCCCTTTCTAACCCTAATACGGACCCAGTCCGTATTTTCAGGCCCATCTGTAACGGGCCTAAGTCAGTTACTATCACAACATAGCAGCGTATTCCAAAAATCAATAGCATTCTGGAAGAAACAGAACTTATAAGTCTCTGTCATATCACCACATAGAATTCAAAGATTAGTTTGTTAGTTTGCAGAATTACTATGGAAAGAGATCTTGTAGCACCTTTGAGACTAACTGAAAGAAAGATCTTGGAAGCATGAGCCTTTGTAGACTTAAATCTACTTCCTCAGATGCATCTGAGGAATCTCTTGGAGAGTCTATCTTCCAAATATGTCTCCACATCCCAGACGGCTTTTTCAGTGGCGGCCCCACAGATTTGGAACAGTCTCCCCGAGGAGCTCCGTCTCATGACCCCGCTAGAAACATTTAAAAAGAGGCTTAAAACCTTTCTTTTTTGCCAAGCCTTCCCCCCGAGGAATGAAGTTGAGGGCTCTTGATGCCATCGATTCTCTGCCTTACCCTGTGAATGATTGTATTTGTATAATTATATTACTTGTTTTTATCTAGTTTTATGAGATGTTTTAATAGTTTTATAGTCTGTAAACCGTTTTGATCTAGGGAAAAACGGTATACAAATAAAATTTATTATTAATTATTATTATCTGGTAATATATCACTACACAGTAACATGCTAAAAGATAAATAAACAGAAGCTCCCAAAACCTGAGCTTTTTTTATTTGGGGGAAGATGTTCCATACACTTGATCATTTTGGTTGCTCCTTCCTGTAATTCTTCTGGGTCTACAAACCAAAGATACCTTCCACAACAGAAGACACCTACAAGATACAACTTACACTGACAACCAGTCAGAAAGCCAACCAGCTGACTGCACTATATCTATTATTAGCAAGACAAGTAGATTAATCCTGATCACTTACCACTGCCATCCTCTCCTGCTGACACTGATAATATTGACAGTATGCAGACATTTTAGAGAGCCAGTGTGCCACAGTGGTTTGAGCACTGGACTATGACTCTGAAGACCAGGGTTCAAATCCTAGCAAATCATGCTCTCACAGCCTCAGAAGATGGCAATGGCAAACCCATTCTAAAGAAACTTGCCAAGAAAACCCCACAATAGGTTCACCTTAATGTCGCCATAAGTCGGAAACAACTCAAAGGCAGACAGCAACAACAAACAGAGGTTTTAAGTGGGCAACAAAACTGTTGTCCCTTCTGTTTCGAAGCAGATGGATGGCCATCTGTCAGGGATTCTTTGATTTTGAGTTCCTGCATGGAAGAATGGGGTTGGACTGGATGGCCCTTTTGGTCTCTTCCAGCTTTATGATTCTATGATTCTATAAGTTGTTCAATATTTTCCTTGCAAATGCATGCAGACATGCACGCCTGTGAACATCTATGTACATAAGCACACCAGACCATGATTTTTCCTCTCATTTATTAACTGCACGCCGCAACTTGGGACTGGCTTTGTGTTGCATTACAAAAAGCTAAAGGAACTGCTGGAAAAGAAAAGTGGAATTGCCCTCTCACTAGGAAAAATAGAAGGCTTATGGGTAGCCATGAGCTTAGTCTTGCTTATACTACTATTTGTAACTATCTTATTCATATATGTTTTGTTTATATTGACCTCCTCAAATGTAAAACAAATAACAGTGTTTAGATCAGGTGCAACTCCATCTGTGTTGTTTAGGAGAGGAAAATGGAGGGGGCACCTTAGGAGTGTCACCCACTTGAGTTTTTCTAGACGCAGTAATAAAACCTCTGTTCAGTACTAATATATTTCTGGGTTTCGAGGGACATGTGTTTAAGCCACCATCTCCTCCTCCTGAGGTTTGGGCTTTGGAAAAAGCACCCTTGACACCTTTCAAAAATAAAGCTAAGTTACTCAGCCATATCTTGTTCCAATTCATGCTTCTGAGAAGGACAGCTCTCAAAAGTTTACATAATAGTTTAGGGTCACTGGAGAAGAGAAGCTCTTCCTTTGCCAGACTGAGCCAAAAACAATTATAGAGAGATTGGGTATTTTAAGACATGAGTTAAATGATAAGAATGGGTTAAAGTTGGGCACAGACGCTGCAGTACCAATGACTAACCAATGTACATTAGACAAGAACCTGAAAACAATGCTTCAGGGTAAGGACAGGGTGCTTACCTCTAACTATTTCTTCGAGTGGTCATCTGCGAATTCACACAAATGGGTTTTAACTGCACCTGCGCAGAAAGCTCAGAAACTTCTACAATCTCTAGGCAAAGTTTAGGCCTGTTACAGACTGCCAAAATAAAGCTGCTTCGGGTCTCTTTAAAGGTATGCTGTTTAAATGATGCATGCATCCTAAGAATCCGAAAGTCGCACCAAAGCTGCACTCCAGTGCTTAGGAATGGAGTGTGGCTTTGGCGCGACCTCCGGACTCTTAGGACCCATGCATCATTTAAATAGCATACAGTACCTCCAAAGAGACCCGAAGCAGCTTTATTTTGGCAGTCTGTAACAGGCCTTACTTTGCCATTTATTGCAACTTTTTGGTGGTAGCCCTGTCAACCCTATATATTTCCTGCAACGGTCCCACTGCTGTCCATGCAAAAGCGACAGCAGAAGTAAGCAAACAAGAAGGACACGACTGAGGGGAAGATGGGTGGGATTTGTGTAAATCTGCAGATGACCACTTGAAGAAATACAGTTACAGGTAAGCAACCTGTCCTTCTTCTTCATGGTCTCTGCGAAGCACAGAAATGGGTTTAGACTGACCAGCTTTGGTCAGTGGAGGAGGGAGTGTCATGACACAAGTTTGGAAGTTCAAACAGATTGAATATATTGAACTATAGTAAAGGCATGAGTGCAACTGAAGGTGTCACCTTGTGTGCATTGAGTTATAGTAAAATTGAACCAAACCCATATAGAATCATATTCACTTCATGCAATGAAATCAGAAATACTGCAATGGAATTGCAGATTTCAATCGTAAACCAGTAAACAAGCAACCATAGATCAGGCATGGCAATAGAGATCAAGACAATCAATAACAGCGTGAGGAGGCTGAAAGCAAGACATCAGTGTAACCAGAAAGGGACACTGCCCTCCCAAAAGCTGCTTCGTGTCTGGCCCCAATGGCATCAGCTTCTGCATGAGTGGCGGCGGGTTGCTGTCTATCATCCTTGATGCAGTTC
>NC_056527.1:155622716-155670799 GCF_019175285.1 Sceloporus undulatus
CTTGATGCAGGGTTCAAGAGTCTCCATCAAGGGCTGGATGTAGGCCCCCATGCAGGCCTTGTAGTTAGCTACCTTCAGATCTAAGTTCTATTTAAACAGAGGCTGTGGATGGCCATCTGTCAATGGGGGTGCTTTGATGGGGAGTTCCTGCATGGCAGGAGAATGGGGTCGGACTGGATCAGGGCCCTTGGAGCGGTGTCTCTTCCAACTCTAGGATCCTAGGACTGGATGAGGCTGTCATACTTCGGTCGCATCGTGAGGAAGCAGGACTCATTGGAAGAGACAGCGATCCTAGGAAAGGTTAAGGAGGGCATGGATATGGGTTTGGGAGCCCTGAGCAGAGCAGTGGGAACAAGGACCTTGGAGAGGCCTCTTCCACAGGGTCCCATGAGAGGATGGATTCAAGGGCAGCATTAAGTGGGTCCCTGTTTTATGGGCTCTGGGTGTTCACTGTGCCTTGCTATAGGGCCAACCGGCTGTGTCCCAACCAGCCCTGCGACCCACTGGGGGACCCTAAGTACAGTCCCCAGGGTTCCCAGCACTCAGCCAGGTGGTCTCTAACTGGGTTGCTATTCCTGCGGTGCGTTTGGGGCCAATGGTAGGGAATCCTGGGAAATGTAGTTTATGGTGTCTCACAAATCCACTGAGCGGCCTCGAAGTGGGTTGTTATTCCTGGTGCGGGGATAACAACCCAGTTCGAGAGCTGGCGCAGGGCTCGGGGACCCTGGGAAGCGCAGCTTCTTCACCAGAGAAAGCGAGGAGCCCCGGAGATGCCTCAATCGTGAGGCCTAGGATTAACGTGGCCTCCAGAGCAGGGCCCTTCGCCTTCACTCACCTCCGCCATGGCGCCCTGGCCTTCAATGACTCGAGTTCTCCGTTGCCACGGTTACCAGCCGCGCGGAGGCCGCCGCGATTGGGTCGCGTGCCCCGTTGCCGTGGCAACCCCCGCCCCGCCCCCATAAGAGAGAACGTACCATAGAGAGGGCAGGAAGGAAGGGCTTCTACGCAGGCGCGGCGCAAGGCTTGTCGGGGCTCCTCTCCTCTCCCCCCCGCCTCCAGAGTTGGGCTCGCCCAGCAGCAGGCCTTGCTTGGGAAAGTGGACCGTGCCATTGCACATCCCCGGGGGGGGAGGGAATCCAGTTTATGGATGTTCACTTGTTCATTCAAATTCTTTCCAACTCGAAAACCAACAGAATGGAAGAAGAGATAGTTAAAACATCTTTGCTGATATATATATAATTTAATAAATTAAATTGTATAGAGAGAGATATATACATATATATATATCAACAAAGATGTTTTAATTATCTCTTCTCCCATTCTGTTAGTTTTTGAGTTGGAAGGAATTTTAATAATTTAATAATATAAATATTACATATATATATAATATAAATTTAATAAGTGTATATATATATATAGATAGATATCTACACACACACACTATACAATTTAAACTGTAATAATATACATAATAATACGAATATAATATTGTTAATAACTTTGTCTATATATATATATATAAATGTATATTATATATAATATCTATACATAATTTATAATTATAGGAATATAACTTTTTAAATATATATAAAACAATCACATATATAATAATTTAATAATATATAATAAAATTAATAATTATATTTCATTTTATATTGCATTTATAATTATATAAAAACTCTTTTAAAAATTTGTTGTACCAGGATTGTTATTGTAGTTGGTACATTTTATTTGTAATTTTAGGAGTAGGAGGGAGGGTTAAGGAGATTAATATTATTATTATATTATTGTTAATATACTTGTTATATTGGTTTGCTGTTACCCGCCTCTATCCTAGAAATATGGAGAGGCAGGATACAAATAAATATTATTATTATTATATTTCATTTTATAGTTTCCTATTATATATCAAATCTCTAGTCTTATCACACGGCTGCAGGATTCATGCAGTTTGACCCTGAACATTTTTGAAGCTTGGAGATAGGTACCGAACTTCCAGGTCCACCATTTTAACTCCAGCTGGCAATATATAGTGTGGAAACAGCCATCAATAAAGTACTTTTCCTGTGTTGATACTAAAAGTTCCTCCTTTTGCTATTTACCATTTGTGACCTGGTCTGGCTTTGGGGTCCCCCCCATCCATACTCATCCAAGTTTGTAAGTGGCTGGATATAACATAAAGCTACAAAAGAAATTTCAGGAGTGGTAGAATTCGGAGATATAGCCGAGTTAGTCTGTAGAAGCAGTTGTAAACAGAACCTGTGGCACCTTTGAGACTAAGAGAAAGAAAGTTGGCAGCATGAGTTTTCGTAGGCAAAAAACTGAAGTCTAAGGAGTTTATCACACAGGAGGAATGTCTCTTCATTGAATGAAAAGAATGTGAGACCAAAACGCATTCACATGAATTTTTAGTTCAATGAATTTACATGAATTCAAATTGTGTTCGAACTGACTTCCCATTGCCTGAAAATACCTTGCCATTGCCCAAAATTGCATGTGATCCCCTCTCACACAATAACGTGAAACCTCATGATTGCATTCGGACTGACTTCCCATTGCCCAAAATTGCGTGTAGTAGTCTATCACGCAATAACGTTAAACCCCATGATTGCGTTTGGATTGCCATCGGATTATACTTCCAACTTCCCTTGTCTGATAACATCCTAGGAAAGCTCATGCTGCCCATTTCTTTCTTTCAGTTAATCTCAAAGGTGTTACGAGATCTCTTTACAAATTTCAGAAGTGAAATAAGTTACGGGTCAGCTGTTAAACTACCTTTACTATCACCAAAATAGACTGCAAAATAAAAGTGCTGTTTGTATGGAAATGGTCCCCAACTGTATTGAATGCATTGTCAAAGCTTAATTGCTACCTACTCAGTAATTATTATTATTATTATTATTATTATTATTATTATTATTATTAAGCTTTATTTATATAGCGCTGTAAATTTACACAGCACTCTACATACAATCAATTAAAATAGATAAAATACTGTTTTTAAAAAAGACACAGGGATGATCACTGTAGGGTCTCCATTTCAACATCTAAACAGCGAAAGGCATCACCAAGAAGAGTGTTTTCCAAAACATTACAATCTCATTCCAGTCTTTTCATTTGGGCTTTTTTCTCCCCAGCAGCTGATAGAAAGGTCTTCATGTATACTTTAAAACTGCCAAGGCTGCACAGGACTCCAAAGAAATCTTGTCTTGGCTAGTAAATGAAAAAGAGAAGAGGGAGAATGGGGAAGAAAGAAGAAAAGGAATGTTATAGATGAGGTTAGGAGGGCAGGTAAAGAGAGAAGGTTTAAGTAGATAGATAGAAGGTAAGAGAATGTGAGGAAGGAAGTGGAAAGGAGGAAGAAGCTGTGAAGGGAGAGATGGTAAAATAGCAGAGGAATGGAAGAAGATTAAATGGAATAAAGAGGGGAAATTGAAATTAAAAGGGGGGAAAGGAACAAGGAAATTGAAGGTAGAAGAAATGATAGAAAGAAGCTAGAAGGAACCTAGACATACAAATCTTAAACAAGTTGAACTTAAGATTTTGATTATAAAGTATGTCTTCATGGTAACAAAAAGTGATACGGTAACCTGAAAATGACTGACATGATTGAATTGTGTATTTGTTATATGTTTGTCTAGTTGATATACGTTTAGTTTGTATGTATTGCATTTATAATGAATAAAATAAAATTGCTAAGGCTGCACAGGACTCCAGAGAAATCAAATTCTCATAGCGCTTCTATACTTGTATTTCTATATATGACTTTGTTGAGAGTAAATAGGTGTGTTAGTCTGGAACATCAGTATGCAAAGGGATCTTGTAGGGCCTTTGAGACTGTGGAGATAAAGTTGTAACATAAGCTTTCGTAGACTTAGTCCATGCATCTGAGGAAGCAGAACAACTCTGGTGCTGCATCCACACAGCAGAAATAATCCAATCTGACACCTCTTTAACTGCCATGGCTCAATGCTATGGAATTCTGGGAACTTAATGCTTAATGATGTTCTCTAAGATGAATATGATCTAAGATATCTGATGCCTTGCAGCAAATATTAACAAGTTATGTTCCTAGACAATAAGAAGTTTATGCCCCTCCCTACAAGGAATGTATATGAATATACTATTTTGTTCACACTAATAAAATGAAGGAAGAATACAAGGTGGAATGCTGATACCAAATCTACCTATTTGGACTATATGGCCGATCACAACGTGGGACTATAGGTAACCAGATGACAAGGTGGACCTCCAAACAAATACAGGGATCTGACAAATGGCAAAGAACCATCAATCCCTCAGACTAAAGAAATGGGATGACACACTATATCTGGTTCAGCTGGCTGAGGCTATGGAAGCGGTAGGCCAAAAGCATTTGCTCTAAAGACACAGTATCTAGTGCACCATATAATCAAATCAAGGCCTAGAGCAGGTCTGTGGAAAGTGTGCACATAAGCCAATTTTATGGTGACCTAGAGGTCAGAATTTATTTTGTTGAGATTATATTTTTTGAAAAATTCTGCTCCAGAGGGTGAAAAATTTTATTTTTATCCATTTTAGGAAATACGGCGGGCCCTTCACATTTGCTAGGGTTATGGGCAAAGGTGGAAAAAACACAAATAAAAAGACCATTGTGAAGTCGAAGGCTTTCACAGCTGGGATCCATACTTTTTTCAGGCTATGTGCCCTTGTTCTGGAAGAGTTTATTCCTGATGTTTCGCCAGCATCTGTGGCTGGGATCCACAGATGCTGCCGAAATGACAGGAATAAACTCTTCCAGACCACGGCCACAAAACCCCGCACAAAAGACCAATGTTTGACTATAGATTGGTGCTGGAGGACCTAGAGCAGTGGTTCTCAACCTTCCTAATGCTGCAACACTTTAATACAGTTCCTCATGTTGTGACCATAAAATTGCTGTGTCTCGGTGCCTAAGACCATCAGAAATATGTGTTTTCTGATTATCTTAGGCAACTCCTGTGAGAGGACATTTGACTCCCCCAAAGGAGTTGCGACCCACAAGTTGAGAACCACTGATCTAGAGATTTGTAGAGAGAAGATATTAATCAAACCTATGAATAAACAAACCCACAAAAGTCAAAGGTGCAAATGTTGAGGGTCAACTGTATTTTAAAAAACAGGTAACAAACAGGAAGTCATTTGCTATTGTTATAGAAGAACTCTTCTGGGCCTAATATGCCGGGAAGGGGGCACGGGTTCAAAATATGGCAAAATATTTTTGGGATGCACAAGGGCATTGCGAGGTTTCTTTGCAGAAGGCACAGGGAGGGTGGCACCCCAAGGTCTCTGGGAAAGTGGGACAAACGCAGCCCCCTAACCTCCCAGAGTTGCCCACCCCTGAAATAGAACAAATCCCTGCTGCAATTTAAAAAACCAGAAAAAAATTATTGCAAGCAAACACAAAAAAACTAATGAAATAACAAAATAAAAGTTTATTAGAATTAGGAACGCTTTTCTCTCCCTCTGTTTAGCCTTAACACGGAACAGTCCAGCAGTTACAATGAAGTCTAAGAACAGTTATTTCCACAGCATGAGGTGCTCTCTAGATGGAATTAGTTTTAGAAGATCACAAGTCTTCAGTCAGCCACAGCCCAGTCCGATTGTCTTCCAACCCTCCCAAGTGCTGGATAACAGGATCCTCTTGTACATGGAAAGGTTCTCCAAAGAGCACCGCTCTTGTCTCACAATAACTGATTCCTAATACAGCAGTTGTACTAAAAACATTTTGGGGTTAAATGGTTTTGAAAAATTAAGACTGTCTGATACATACACTACCAGAATACTTCTCACTCCCCCCCCCCCCCCCCCAAAAAAAAAAGCTGCAGTGAATTATGTGGAGCAGAAGAGGGTGGGTTACAAAATGCAGACTGTGCTCTGCTTCCCCATCTTTGCGGCTAGCGGCCCCATCATTCAATTAGCCCATGATAAACTCAACACCAATCATTATTTTCACATATTGCACCAACCAAAGCTTGAGAGTAGCATCTTCATTGCCAAGGATTTGCTTTTTTTAAGAAAAGAAGGGACTACCTGAAGGGTAGAAAAGGGGGGAGAGGGGTTCAGAATCAATGAGCAAGCCTTTACAAGAGCTTCTGCGTTAAGTCAACTCAGTCCAAAGCCCACTAAGATTTACAAAACTTTTTTCCCCTCCACAAAAGAAGTTATGTGTACAATCTTCATTGGTAGAAGATACAGCATGTTTATATACAGTTCATTTGGTGGTTTGGTTTTTTTTTCCTTTAACAAAAAGAGGGGGATGATGATGATGAGCAAGGTGTTTGAAAATAAGGAAAATGATGGGGAAGGGCTAAAAGCATGGACACATTCATCCAAATTACACCCACACAACATGACCACCAGTTCCATCAACCCAGTTCCAGGCCCAAAAAGGAAACAAAAATAAAAGGAGAGTGCTAAAAGAAAACTGGGGTGGGATTGGGGAACCTGACTGGGAGTTTTCAATCCATCTCGGGCAGCAATGTGCAAAAAGTACAGCAGAGGAAGAATACAGCAGAAAGGCTCAGGAGTGGTATTTGAGCGCTCATCTTAAAGGAGCATAATTCCCATCCTTTTGAAGGGGATGATTCTTCACCATGGATCACTTTACTGAAACACCTTCTCCTCGTAACAGGTATCTGCTTGGTGGGGGAGCTACAACCAAGGCAATAAGCCCTGCCACACAAAGGCTGCATGAGAACAGATGCAGAGATTAACCTCCAATTGTGCCATCAATATACAAAGCCAGGAGTTACTTCATTACTTCAAGAGTCTGTCCTCATCCAATAAAATCTGCTTCCCGAACACGTAACAAACTTTCGGCAACCCCCTTCAATTCCGTTTTTTCTTTGCCATGCTGCATAGAGGGACTGGTGTTCTTAAACCACAGTCCACAGAAATACTTGGATGCATATGGAACTAGCCAAACAGATTTTGGATCCTGGCTGCTCCCTCATCTTGAAAGAGTAATAAAAGCAGCCCTTTGGAAATGCAGCTTTAACACAGACATATGCTCCCTCTCCTCCTTTTTTACTGCTTTATCAGATCCTTTTTCTTCTTAACTTGAAAGTGTAAACACTGCAATGGTGGAAAAATAAAATACCACAAAGAGTTTCCAGGCAGAAGCAGATTTAATAAACTGCTCCCAACTGGTGCTTTGACAAAGCTTTTATTTTAAGAAGAGAGACTATAAATGACTATGCGTAGTTGAAACTCACTCACTCTTCCCACCCATGGGAGGAAAATGCCGTGACTTCAGAAACTGCAGACCCTTGCAAGTAGATGGGAGTGTTTGCTACATCAGGCACTTTTCTCAATTGCTAAGCCTCCAAAACAAACAGCTCCATCTTTGTTTTTGGTGGTACACAACTGACAAGACAAAGCAACAAGGAATGTTCCATTTGAGCACTTCAATCCACAGAGAGAATTCCTAACACTTTCCTAAGAAATGACTATGAGGCAGGAAGAGCAGAGTGGATACCGGGCATGCATGGAAACGGTTAGAAAGATGAGCAAGAGAGGATGGATATTCTGAGCAAAAAAGAGACAAAAGCAGCTGGAATCACTACATTTTCATTTCCAAATGTTAAACACACACCAAAGTAAACCAGTTTGCATCAGAAAAAGCTGGAAGTGCAAATGGGACGGTGTCCGTTGCCAGCAATGAACACACCCAAACCATGGAATCGTTGCAAAGGAGCTGCAGTAAGAGGAGGAAGAAACCAAAACACCTCTCAGCATCTTGAGAGGGAGGAGGGAAATGAAGAGAAAGAGTTGTTACAGCAGCACACACTGCCTTGCCCTCCCCGTCCCCAAATCCCAGGTAAAAAGCAAACTGAAAGAAAAATGCACAGCAAATAGACATCTTGAAGATTTTTAAAGAATAAATATTTTTTGTAATTAAACATTATGCAAACACGTGCCACGCTTGCTCTTTGTCCATGCATATGCGCTATTTACAATTTTGAAAAATACTGTGTTGTCCTCTTTGTTTTTTTTTAAAAGTCATATACAAAGGTTTTTTTTTCCTTGCTGTGTGCCCCTCCTCCCCCCTCCCACAAAAATTCTCTTTACAATTAGCCAAACAACATTCACCCATGAACTGGTGCATGTGTGAGGGGAGAGGGGAGGAAGGGAGGGAGGAAATCTCATACCAAAGTACATCAAAATGGCTGGTTGGACATGAAAAGCAGTGTCAAGAAACTGTTTTAAATTTCATCTGTAATACGCATAGGAGAAAGTAGGAGGGGAAAAAAAGTCAGCTTGGAGAATGAAGCTACGTTACAAGTTAAAGTTGGAGGGTTGATTTTTTTTTCTTAGTGCATCTGTCACACTTACTGGCCACCTAGAATACTGTTGTACAATGGTTTATCTACCTTTTTTATTACAATATAATTTACTTAAATTTTTTTTCCATTAACAAAAACAGAATTCCGGTACTACAGACCAGCGGTGTAATAGGCGTAGTGCCCCTTTTTTTGTGTGTGTTTTGCTTTAATTGCATGAGCACTCTAGATGGTAAAAGGTATTCAGAGTTCGTTTTATGCAGGCCAGTTTCAGTCCTCAATATACTCCCACAGGTCCTTCTCATAGCCTTCATGCACGTGCTGCAACAAAACCCTCCGCCGACTCTCACAGTATCTGCAAAAGGTGAAGGATATACAAGAACAGTTAAGAGCGCAAGAACAGGCCATTTCATGCACACAAGAGTCCAAGGTAATGGGAGAAAGCTACTGGGTGGAAACAAAGGAAGATTCAACAATGCTTGATATCTACCTTTGTCAAGTTCAGAATGGAAACAAATGGGGGTGCAAGGCTCCTCATCAGGACAATTTCACAGTTGGGGTACATGGTGGATGAGGGAATTGTGGGAGCTGTAGTCCAAAAAAGCAGCTTTTCCAAGCTGTGTTCAACAGTGTCCTCACCCCCAAGCAAACCAACTAAGCTCTTATCTGTGAAAATGCTGCATTTCACCCATTAATTCTTCCTGCCTATTAAACCCCAAGGAGATCAACTCAAATCATCCCTAGCAGCTATAAAGTTAACTTTTGGGACTTCTGATATCAAGGATAGAACATGACACACCACTATCCTTTGTGGCACATTCTTCTTCACTTGTAAGGCAAGATCTGCAAATGCACTATAATGGCTGAAAAGGAAAAAAAAGGTGACAAAAGGTCCTGCACGCAACCGACACTCAGTTTCTTCCTGCTGCTGCTCAATAAGCCAGTGTTATGTTCCACTAGCAAAGGCTATTCCTTGTGCTAAGACTGAGGCGCACACTAGAGTGTAACAGTTCAAATCCAGGAACCCCCATGAACACAGTCTGCCTTAACTGACAAGGTTAATCTGATATTCCTACGGACTAGGACTTGCTGCTAACCCCAGCATCTTGATCCAACAATGGCAGCTGATGAGAAAATCTGTCTGGAGGCCAACAGCAAGTTAGCCAGAAAGATACCACAGATTACTCTGAGAGCAGTGGTCTTTGCCTCCCTTCTCACCCACATCCGTCTCCTATCAGCTAGCCCACAATATAACTTAATTCCTTTCAGACAATCAGTTCTGAAAGAGGAGCGTACCTGTACTTATCTTGCACTTTCTGCTTTATGTCTTGCAGTGAATCCTGGGATATATCTCTTTCCAGATACCCAGAAAGGACCTCGGTAGCGTTTTCCAAATCTGCTTGATTATTCTAGAAACGGGAAAAAAAAACATAACACTTTTTGAAAACCTAGACAGCAGTTTGAATCAAGGAACATTGTGGGAATAATGCTAAGGCTAGGAGCAAGAAGAAAAACTGAAACATGTTTCATGACTGTTTCTCTACAGAGTTCAGCACTAGATAGCTTTCACTGAAGACTCCTTGGAACATCATCACTGTTGTTAGACAGTGGACCCTTGTTATACCCTGGGGTTTGGTTCCAAGACCCCCCCATGTATAACAAAATCCGTGGATGCTCAAATCCCGTTGAATACAATGACATAGCAAAATGGTGTCCCTTATAAAAAATGGAAAATCAAGGTTTGATATTTGAAGTGTATACTATTTTGGAACATTTTCAAACCATTTTTAAAACCAAGACAAGCCAGTGTGGCATAGTGGTTTGAGTATTCGACTATGACTCTGGACACCAGGATTCAATGCCTGGCTCAGCCATGAAACCCACTGGGTGACCTTGAATAAGTCATACTCTCTCAGCCTCTGAGAGAGGCAAAAGCAAACACCCTCTGAACAAATCTTGTCAAGAAAACCTCATGATAGGTCTGCCTTAGGGTCGCTGTTAAATCAGAAACAGCTTGAAGGCACACAACAATACATTTATTAATAGGCAGATTTCAGTGGAAATTTATTTATTTAACTTATAACTCACAACTTCCAAATTAATAAATTGATTTTTTTCTGGGATATTGATAAAGCAACAGAATGCAAAAATTACATATAATATAAACATGTTGTTATTGTTATGTAACCCCCAAGTCATTTCTGACTTATGGTGACCATAAGGCGAATCTATCACAGGGTTTTCTTGGCAAAGTTTATTCAGAGAGGGGTTTTTGCCATTGCCTTCTACTGAGAGCATGTGACTTGCCCAAGGTCACCTAATACATTTCATGGCTGAGCTGGGCATCAAACCCTGGCCTGCAGAGTCCTAGTCCAACATTCAAACCACTGCACTATGCTGGCTATAAAAACATACAAAACTATAATCATGGCAGGAATACAAAGGTAACACAAACTAAAATGGGAAAAGTCCACGTCAGAAAGACAGTCACATTCAAAACTGTACAAAGATCAAACTGTTCAAAGATTAAAATGCTATAATTAGCCACTCTTATTTATTTATAGCATTACGTTATCACTTCTCAGCCTGACTGGGCCCCCATAGCAACTTACAACAGATAGAAACATTTAAAAAACTAAAACAACTTTAAACCATTTAAAAATCACACAGTTAAAACTGAGAGCACCCATCCTGGTTTTAGGGGCTTAAGGCTGTGAGAAATAATACAGTCTCTGTTGCTCACCAGAAGCTCAAAAGGGAGGAAACCAGCCTAAATTCCCTTGGGAGTGTTGGAGAATAGCTACAGAAAAAGCTCTTAAGAACCTACAATGTCCAACATTGTTGACTGACACCAGTAGCAGAGCAATGAGTACAACAAGGAGGCCTCTCTGGAGAAGAGAAATTCAAAGCAGATGAACCACCTCTGGAATCTCTCTCTCTCTGCCTTTCCAGGCAACACTCAGATCCTTCAAAGTGGCTGACAGCCAGAGCAGGAAAGCAAAGGCCTTAGTGACATGCCTCATTTGCACCTCTTTCTTCCTAGCAGGGGTTATTTGATCTCATGACTTGAGTTTCTCCAGCTACTGAAGATCATGACTTCCATATACTCCTCAGGCTTTTTCATCAAGCAAAATTGTTAAAAATCATGTAGGAGAAAAGAAAAGGAAATTATGGCTTCTCTTGTGATCCAAGTTGCCTCCGTCTTTTGTAAGATAACACATTTTAGCCTTTAAATATATTATTTTACACCTGGCTCTATCTGGTTGGCCATGAGGTTCCAGTAAAAAAAAAGAAAGCAAATAAGATCTCAAAAGCCTGAAGTTCTGACATCGCTATCTCCCAAATGTATGATATTACAGGAACACCTCACTTAACCAAGTCTCTGACAAAACAAAGTCTGTGTATGTTTGCCTAGCCCCCACTTTTCCTTCTTGTCCTCTGGAAATTTATTTTAATGGCATCAGCATTGGGAAGATGGCAAAGGAGAACTGGAGAAAGGCATATCTGGGGAGCCAGGTTGCAGTAGTGCCTCTGCATTAAACAATACAATAAAGCTTGAGTTGGGAAAGAATGGGGTTTTACACTAGCTGATATGACTGTAGCTGTCTGCCTATAAAAGAAATATAAAGAGCAGCTGACTACAGAATCCCTTGTTGAGCATGCATAAAAAGCAAACAGACAAGAAAAACAGGGAAAGTATCTTCCTTATCAACATATTAATGTAGCACTGGTCTATAAGTTTGGTCACCAAAATGGAAGACTGGGGAAAGAAAAACTATCCCTGGATGTATTTTGGAAGAAGCCTTCAAAGAGGTCTCTAAAAGGTTCAAATTCTTTTTGTTCACTTATGGAAAACTTACCTGCCCTGCTTCTTTCATTTCACATGTGTACATTTTTAGTCTTGAATAAAACCTGTGCTGAAACATGCGGAATTTCTCTATTTTGTGGTGCAGAAAGCGATCCCTATTCTTTCTATATTATTTCTGTTACAAAAGTAATGCCCAGGAACACAGCAGTGTTTGAAACTGTAATTTCATGTCAGGCCTCTAGAGGATGCCAGCTGTCTTCATGCATATTTGTTGGGAATAAAGCAAGGAAGTAACATGTCTGCTTTTTAAAGATGCAGAGGTTATTAATGGGACAGGCAGAAATCTTCAGCAAAAGGCAAAAGATTTATGTATTCTGAAGAGAAATCAGAGTATAGGACATGTGGACATAATAAGCACAAGCCAAGCAACAGAAAGGCTGTAGACAAAAAGTGGTAAACTTTAATAATATAGTACATTACATATTAAATACAAGACGTTGGTGTTCATTTGCAAAATAACATATACGAGTGGTCTGGCATAGAAAGAATGGCACAGTTCGGAAGTTACTGCAAAAGAGGCTTTAAAAACAAATTTCCTGGAAACATTAAACTGGTATCCATGAAGTGTACCCAAATGTTTTTTGTTTTCTTTTGTGTTGTGTTGTTTTGGAGGAACTGTAGAACCTGGGGGCTTAGTTCAATCTTCTCCAGATGATCCCAGCCCCTCCCTTTCCAATGACACCAGGGTTTGGTGGTTCCCCTAGATTTTATACGGGTTTCCCTCCCAATTCAAAAAAGATTAATTAACTCTAAGGCTTACTTTACTGGTAGTAAGAGCTTTCAGTTAAACCAGGGTGTCGTGAAAATTCAGCAACCTAAAATCCTTTTTTGTAGCCCATGACGCACCGCAACAGCCCTTTCCCAAAAATGAGGGCTTATTTATTAAAGATGAAAATGCTTCCAAACCACAAGAAATGTAGCATTTTGCTCTTACTAAAACCAAAACCCCGGGAGGAAAAAGCTATTGAGTATGCCAATGTGGTCCATGGATGGGTTCAGGGGAAGGTCCCCACACACTTGGCACATGCCTACTCTGAACTGAATGATCCTGGTATTTTAGGCCCCATATTTTTTTTTTCCTTTGGCTCTCCCCACCGCTGGAAACAAACCCTGAAGAACTTCTCTGAAAATGCATTTGGCCCTCAGGATGAAAGAAGTTGTTCACTTTTGGTTTAAAACTTTTCCTTATTGCCTCTTCACCCAACCACTACCGTTCATTCAACAGGATGCCCCAAATAGATGGAAAAAGAGACACAAATGCACATGTGCTGCTTTTCAAGAAACCTGACAACTTCTCCTTACCTCAAAGATAATGGACTGATTATTCTTTTTGAGGTAGAAGGCAAAGACGTATGTGTACATGAGTGTGGCACGACACTGGCAGAGGACATCAACTGCTTTCTTCAGAAACTGGACCTCAATCCACGACATGTTGTGCTGCTGCATCTCCTCCATTTTCTGCTTGACCTGAGCATAGAGTTTGTGCTCAAAGCGCAGGCTCTGCATATGATTCATGTAACGGTTGCAGTAGAAGAGGTACCTCTGCAGGGCTGCTCTGGATCTCTGTGTTAATTCCCATTAGGGAAAAAGAAAAATCAATAGTTAAAACAGAGTAATAACAGATGGCCTGCGTTGTCTCAAAATATTCCTGCACAGAGGAATGAAAAGTTATTCTGTCTGCTCTGAGCCCAACCCTTTAGAACTATAGAGTCAACGTGTGGTTTGAAATGCAGAACTGGGACCTAGGGAGAATCCATGTTCAAAAGCCATGAAACTCATTGGGTGACTGTAGCCTGGCCTGCCTGCTTCTCAACTTACTACGCAGGGTTTTTGTGAAGATAAAGTGTGGAGGCAGAGCCATCATGTATCAATTTTAGTCATGGCAACCCTATTTTCTTGTTCAGAGAAATTTATTCAAAGGGGATTTGCCCTTGCCTTCCTCTAAGTTAGTGGTCCCCAAACTGTGCTCTTTAAGAGATTTTGGACTTCAGCTCCCAGAATCCCAGACTATTGGCCAACACGGCTGACACCTCTGGGATCTGAAGTCCAAAATCTCTTAAAGGGCACAGTTTGGGGACCCCTGCTCTAAGGCTTGAAGTCATTTCTGAGTCATGGCAACCCTATTTTCTTGTTCAGAGAGAATTGTTCAGAGGGGGTTTGCCCTTGCCTTCCTCTAAGGCTGAGAGATAGTGATTTGCCAAAGGCTACTCAGTGGGTTTCCTTGGCTAAGCAGGGATTTGAACCCTCATCTTCCAGAGTCACAGTCCAATACTCAAACCACTATGCCATGCTGGCTCAAAGTCCAAATAGAGATGTAATAACAGATTTGTTTAAATTTTAAAAAGGAGTCAATGTTTAAAAGAGCCAAAGACAGCAAGTGGGTGTCCTCTGCAAGCTTCAAAACAATGCTGAGAATCTCCTGTTGCAATGGTACTGTGAGGATCTTAGGATACCCTGTAACAATTTGCTGCAATTCCACACTTGTCACCTTTGTATAGTAAACTATGTAAACTCCAGCTAAACATTTTTATTTTCAGTATAAAACAATCTGCATGGCATCAGTGGGCAGACATAACAGTTGTCACACAATATGGTTAAAGGAAACTGCCCACATGGAGTTGATATCCACATGCCTAGACCCAGAAGCAGCAGAACCATTCCAACTGCCATTAGTACCAACTTATGGACTTATTCCCCTCTCCCACTGCCATTCCCCTTTCCTTTTGTGTCCTGCCTTATTTAGACGGTAAATCTGAGGGCAGGAAACTGTCAACAATTTGTAAGCCACTATGAGTCTTTATGGCTGAAGAGTTGGGTATAAATATTCTAAATAAACAAACAAACATGGATAACTCTTTTTTGAGATAAGCAGTGGTTTAAAAAAGCCTTGGATGGTTTGACACTACTTAAAGGAAACTCTAGACTAATGCTTATGTTCAAGTTCCACAGTTTTACAAGTTGCCCAGAATTTCAACAAGAGGAAGCAAAGAAGCCTACTCTGTCTCTAGGACCAAAGCCTAACAGTTTTGTGAAATTTGGCCTAGAAGATAGTAGTCCTCAAAGTTCACTAGCTCAAAGAATGCAAAAGAAGAAGAGACAGACTAAAGTCTCTTAAGGAAGCATATTATCTCAGCCAGCAAGAGTTATGGACTCACCTCTTGGGCATCTCTTGCTGCCTTTGCATCATCCTCATTGTAGCGGTTACAGTTGTACCTGAAAAGATAATTTTGTCAACATGTAGATTTCTAGAGTTACCATGCTCTATTTTTTTTTCCATCTGAAACATCACTCTTTCAATGGTGTGTAACTGGAAACATAAAAATCTCTAATACATATGACAGCCTGTAGGGCAGTGATGGTGAACCTATGGCACACATGCCGGAGGTGGCACTCAGAGCCCTTTCTGTGGGCACATGTGCCATCGCCCCAGCACAGAGTTTGCCAGAGTTCGTTACTAGAAAGCCAGAGGGACACAGCGCTTTGCATTAATAAATGGGTTTTGGGTTGCAGTTTGGGCACTCAGCCTCTACAAGGTTCACCATCACTGCTGTAGGGCATAGATCTGACCAGATCACTGGTCACTGTAGAACAGACCAGATCTTCTGCTCCTAAAAAAAAAATAAGACACAGAGAGATATTTGCTCCTTTCAGTTTTTCTGCTCTACAGAAAGCTCAAAAAGGATACTTTTAAACATACCAGGCAGACCCATGTGGCTCCCAAGGGCCGAGACACACCCAGCAAAACTCTGCTTTGCAATTCTGATTCCGACAGACCATGTGATTGCAGCCTCCATCCTTTTCTATGGTCACGTGGCATTTAGGGCATTCCTGAGAAGGGCATGAAGAGTGGTAAGAAGGAATGGTAACAGGTAATTGTCTGAGGTGGGGTGTGTGTGTAGATAGTTCATACATTTGAAGCACTAACTCTTCTAGATACACATCCCAGTCAATTGGCTTCCTATTACTGCTTCAGAAGTCGAGGGGAAAAGCAGCCATATCGTTTCATTGTGGGGCACCTGCTTTGCACACAAAATGTCACAAGGATCTACAGGTAAGGGAAGAAAAGGATTCTGTCTGAAATCCCAGAGAAGTACCACAAGTCAATGTAGACTAGGGATAAAGAACCTTTGTAACCAGATGTTTTGAATTTCAGTTGTCTGAAAACCTAGCCATTTAATGTTAAATGACTATGCGAGTTGTAATCCAAAACACCCAAATAGCCAAAGGTTCCTCATCCCTGATATAGTCAATACTAAGCTAGATGGACTGTTTAGCATAGCCTAGTAAAAGGCAATTTCCTGTGTCCTTACACTCAGGAAAACACCATGTCTGAAAGTACTAGCTCTAAACTGTATTTCCATGTTTGTCAGTTCAATGTCTTTCTTCTATTTAGGCTGTAAGCCTCACATTAGCACTAGACAGAAGTAGGGTCTCTCTCTGTAAGTATGCATCATTATTTACTTGGAGGAACTGTGCTTCCCTATTCACCAGGGAAACTGTGAGATTTGTCAGAGAGATTCTCTGGAAAAGAAAAGCAGCTCTCATAGTGTAAATCTGGCTATGGTTTCTGAGAAAAATTGAAATCATCAAACCTTTGTGTTTGCTGCAATCCAATTAGAAGTTTCACTGTCGTCATCACACTTCTTAATCCACTTTTTTAACCACTGTTAGGAGAGAGAGGGAGAGCAGAATTGTTCCAAAACTGTTATAAAAAGCTCTTGAAGTCATTAGTTGGCATCAAATGAAAAAGGCTACCTGCAAACCTAAATATACACATTACACATAGCTCACAGGCTTTGATATCTAGCCTGAAAGATTTGTTACACAAGTTGCCCTTGTTTTAAGACTCTTTAAATGACAATAATCAAATAGGGCATTGATTTACTGTATCATCACTAAAACAGGGAGTATATATTGTTTTGATCCCTTACACACAATTAGGTGAGAAAGCTGATAGTACTGACCTTGCACTTAACAGGATCGTGCCAGTTTTCACCACAGTTAAAGCTGTAAATAAAAAAGGTTACACATCACAATTTAGAGTTAAGCAGCATGGGAACTTTGAGGTTTCTCTACTGCATGCCTACATTACTGAATTCCATCAAGCAGCCTATAAGCAATGTACTGTGTCTGACAGTCCTCACATTTGCAATCCCAGGCATGCAACAAAAAGAAAACAGAAAACAAAAAGGGATGAAAAAGGAACAGGTTTTTCAGTCCCTGAGCATGCCATGTTCAACGTGCTGAGAATACAGTAACTCTGTGGGCCTGTTTGTTCAAAAGTAATACCAATGAAGGCTATTTAAAGAGGACCTACAAGTATAATTATTGCATTTTAGCTTAAGGAGTTCAGAACAACCAACAGGTGAAATGCTTTGCTTACCAAAACTGACGGCCACATTTACAGCGAACAGGCTTAGCATCAGGATACTGAACTTTAACAACATGGTGGCAATCTGGAGCAGGACACCATTTTAACAGTCGATTGCACTGAAGAGATAAAAAGGGAGCAGGTCTTGACAATTAGGACAGCCAAAACAAAGGCTACAGTCCTATACACACTTACATGTAATTAAGTCTCACTATACAATGTCACTTATTTCTGAGGCAATATGTATAGGAGCAACCTGAAAGATACTGATGCAGGATAGCCCTTTCCTACCCATTAGTTTTGTGTTACCCAAGGTGCCATTTCATCAAGGTCATCACTCCCACTTTGATATAAGAAGATTATTGCCCTTACTCCTACCAACACTCAAACTCCAGCAAGTCCAAAACCAACTTCACACAAACAATTATGGAGTTTAAAAAAAAGGTTATCTAAGGTGTCTGCCTAAACAGAAGGTACTATAGTTTTACTTAAGTCTCCCATCACAGACTACAAATAATGCAAACTAAAACTAATAAATGGATTATCCAAGCTGTTATAATCTTCCTACAATGATATTATTTTTACTTATTTAAGCATGGCCAACTGTATGCCTCTAAATGTTTTTAACTACAAGTCCCATAATCCCTCACTATTGGTTATGCTAGCTAATGCTGATAGAGGTTCTAGGAGCCCTGGTAACGCAGTGGTTAAATGCCTGTACTGCAGCCATTTACTCAAAACCACAAGGTTGCGAGTTCAAGACCAGCAAAAGGGCCCAAGCTCGACTCAGGCTTGCATCCTTCCGAGGTCGCTAAAATGAGTACCCAGACTGTTGGGGGCAAATTAGCTTACTTGCTAATTAGCTTACTTGCTGTTCACCGCTATGATCTTTGGAATAGCGGTATATAAATGAAACAAATTATTATTATTATTAGATAAGAAATTAACCACAGAAAGCCACAGCTGCCCAGTCCTGCTTACACCAAGACAAAGTCTGAATTTCCAATAAACAATAAGGAAGGTGGCAAGTGGCAAAGACATTTTAGAAGTCACTCATCTTACATGTTAAGTGAGGGTTTTTTGGTGAGGGGAGGGCTTGTCCACTTGTTTTCTGCTCAGAATTCAGCCAGTGAGCCCTGGTGGTTTTGTGGCTGAGCATCATGTTCATTAAGATTTGGCACTAGACAAGGTACATTCACAAAGGCCACAAAGAAAGCTACATAGGGCCTGGTGTGATTTCTGGATCTCTCTTCTGATTAAGCAGCACTAGTATTTCACAAATGGGATTCAAATTGTTTATGACAACTGAGAGCTCAGTTAACATGGCTGTCTATGCACTTCTGGGATATGGAAACAGCAATGTTTTAGTGAATGTTGTTAGGTATCACCTGATGGCAGCTCATAACCAACTGTGGCAAGTTTTGATGAAGAAACAAAAAATGCTAGTGCCTAGCAGGGACTGACTATGAATCAAGTGCTTAAAATTCTTCTTACAAGATCAATAACATACTGCTAAAACAATTACTTTCTTTAATCACCTGAACATTTGTCATTAAATCATTAAATTAGAGAGCAAACTTGTACACTGGTTTGCTATTTTAAGAGACATCCCATCTTAAAATGTTTTATCTGAAGCAGCACTCCAAAAGCCAAGGTAACTAAACTGAGACTGTCACACTTTGGACATATCATGAGAACAGATGACTCACTAGAAAAGATAATAATGCTTTGTAAGATAGACAGCAGTAGGAAAAGAGAAAAAACATATTACAGATGGGTGCACTCAATCAAGGAAGCCACATCCCTGAATCTACAAGACTTGAATAAAACTCAATTCAATCCACTGAATCAACAGAATTTACCCATATTTTGACACACTATTTCACAACTGATTCAGGGTGTACTCGGAGGGACTATAGAATTCAAGCCCAAGTCTTCAACTGAACCTTTGCCAAAACAAATACACAGTCTGTCCTCCCCATATGCGGGGGATCCATTCTGGACACCACCACCCCACGAATGGGGAAAAGAGCATATGCTCAAGCCCCATAGAAAATAATGGGGTGCGTGCTTGTGGCGGCACACAAGGCGTCCAGCACAAGTACGCACCCCATTATTTCTGCTGGGGCTTACCTTCCATATCAGATCAAAGCTGTGGCAGGCAAGCCGACTATAAGAAGGGCTGACTGTAGTTGACAAATTTCCCTCTCTCAAAATTTGCCCAAATTTAATTACCCACATTTCAATGCCTGCAGCAAAACACAGGCAAATAACGACAACACCTCAAAACCACAGTCAGTCTCTTCTGCATACAATTTTAAACTGAATACTCACCTCTACAAAACTATTAGTTATTAAATGCTGGTACTTTAATTTAACTTTTGAATCTGTGATCAGGCGCCTATGAAAAAAGAAGAGAGAGAGAGAAAGAAACATTTACTAAAATCACTCATTTTGGGACACTCAGGAACTCAACACTTGGAGAGTTTTTATTTTACAGATCATACAATCAGTGCAACTAGATATCCAACTGGGTTCAATGACAGCATTTAAAAGCTTTTGGAGGTTCAATAGCCACAGCCTGACTAGACCAATCTGATGAATTTAAAATGGGTCATGGATTTGTGACCTCCAGGTATGCTAGCAGCATCTTGGACACTCAGGACAACATCACACTACACTGTTATAGTGTTATTATTCCACTTACAAAACAGCAAAATGGGTGTATCGATAGTCATCAATGGAACTATGTTTTTCTCTGTACAATTTGCTCATTAATGAGCAAATCTGAATGCAGCTGGACATTTGGCACTTTCCTTTCAGTTTTTGAAAGCAGTTCAAAATAATTTCACCACTGTAAAAATTAAGATTATATTATAGGCTGAGATGCTAGTTTAAGCAGCAGTAAACCCAAGTATAAATTTTTCATCAGATGATTTCAGACTTTCATAATATCAGTTGAACATCTATGGTTTGCAGAATGTTTAACATAGGTTATATCTACTCAAGATTTACAGAATTCCCCTTCTGGCATGTAGTTAAAAAAGCTATTGATAACAGGCCAAAGCACTTATTTAAGCAATACTAACACCAAGAAATGAAGAATTCAACATTTTATTTCTGGAAAGAATTATGCAATGTAGTTGACTAATACATGTAATACGCAAGGATGCTGAGATCATGAACTTGGTTTATGTGGTGACCTAATTGTTCTTCAGAAATATCTTCCTCTAAGACTGTGAAAGTAGCTATTGGAAAAAAAAACTTCAATGATCATTCTGTAACTTTGTAAAAAAAACTCAATACATTAATAACAAAATAAAAATCCTCTGGTGTTTGAGATAGTTCACAAAACTATGTCACTACTTGTCATCCCTCCATCCACTATCCTTCCCCAACAATCGCTTCCTCCCAGAGGGATACAGGCCTACAGCAGCAATGCATATGCTCTGGGGCACTGCCCCATCCAGACATCAAAGGGTATTAGCCCATTAAAGTACAGATGGGAAAGGACGCTCTCAGAGACACTGTGTCCTTTCTGTTCAAGAAGTGGGACAAATAAGTATGCAAACCACACAATAATGCAGACTTTTTGTTTGTTTAAAGCATGACTCAGTGTTCATGTTTCTATGGCTCATAAATGTTACCACTCCTTTAAGACAGAGGAACCAGATGCATTTCCTCTAGACTATTCAGTATTCTTTATATCAATATACTGCCTTAAAAGATCTAAGATTATGACACCTTGTAGCTTCCATTCCTGCTACTTTTTGTTAGCTGCAAGCACAGATCTGAATGTGGGGGCAATGGAAGAGTACTGTTTGGTTGATACTGCAGAAACAGCCGGGGGGGGGGGGGGGGGACTCATTGTTCATGAGACATCCATAGATACAAATGGCCTTGGATCAGCACAAGAGTTGAATCATCATCTCTGTACACAACAACTTTAAACCAGCCAAAGGTTGTATGACTGTTTTAGGGTTTCACAGAATCATAGAGTTGGAAGAAACCAAACACCTTGCCTTGCAGGAACTCACAATCAAAATATCCCTGACAGATAGCCATCCAACCAGTTTGAAGACCTCCAACGAAGGAGACTCCACCAACTCTCCAAAGGAGTGTGTTCCACTGTCAAACAGCACTTACTGTCAGGAAGTTCCTCCTAATGTTGAGGTGGAATCTCTTTCCCTGGAGCTTGCATTCATTGTTCTGGGTCCTGTTCTCTGGAGCAGCAGAAAACAAGCTTGCTCCATCCTCAGTGTGACATCCCTTCAAATATTTAAACAGGGCTACCATATCACCTCTTAACCTTCTCTTCTCCAGGCTAAACATCCCCAGCTCCCTAAGGCATTCCTCACAGGGCATGGTTTCAAGACCCTTCACCATTTAGTCACCCTCTTTTGGACATGCTCCAGCTTATCAATATCCTTTTTGAATTGTGGTGCCCAGAACTGGACACAATATTCCAAGTAGGGCCTGACCAAAGCAGAATAGAGTGGCACTATTACTTCCCTTGATCTAGACACTATGCTTCTATTGATGCAGCCTAAAACTGCATTGGCCTTTTAGCTGTCTCATCACACTGTTGACTCATGTTCAACTTGTGGTCTACTTGGACTCCTAGATCTCTTTCACATATAGTCTCATTCAGTCAGGTATTCTCCATCCTATAGCTATGTGTTTTGTTTTTCTGCCCTAAGTGCAGTACCTTAAATTTTCCCTGTTGAATATCATTTTGTCAGCTTTGGCCCAGCTTTCTAGTCTATTCAGGTCACTTTGAATTTTGAGCCAGTCCTCTGAGGTGTTAGCTACTCCTCCTAATTTGGTGTCATCTGCAAATTTGATAAGCATGCCCCTAATTTTGTCATCAAAGTCATTGATAAAGATGTTGAATAGCACTGGGCCCAGAACCCTGTGGCAGGCCACTGGTCACTTCTCTCCAGGATGATATGGAGCCATTGTTGAGCACCCTTTGTGTTCGGCCGGACAACCAATTACAAATCCATGTAACAGTTGCCTTGTCTAGCCCACTGTTTGCAAGAATGTCATGGAACCTTGTCAAAGGCCTTACTAAAATCAAAATATACTATATCCACAGCATTCCCTTCATCTACCAAGCTGGTAATTTTATAATGAGAGAGAGAGATCAGATTTGTCTGGCATGACCTGTTTCTCTGAAACCAGTATTGACTTTTTGTGATTGTGGCATTGCCTTCTAGATGTTCACAGACTCTCTGTTTAATGATCTGCTTTAGAATCTTTTCTGGTATTGATGTCAGACTAGCTGGATGATAATTGTTAGGATCCTCCTTTTCCCCTTTTCTGAAGATGGGGACGTTTGCCCTTCTCCAGTCTGCTGGGACTGTTCTCCAGGAGTTCTCAAAGATTATTGCCATTGGCTCTAATATTAAATTTGCCAGTTCTTTTAATATTCTTGGATGTAGTTCATCAGGTCCTGGAGACTTATATTCATTTAGATTAACCAGGTATTCATGTGCTATCTTTTTGCTTATTCTGTGCTGAATTTCCTATTCATTATCCTCAGGTTGAGTACCCTTTGCCTTCCTTTTCTGAGAACACTGAGGCAAAGAAGGTGTTGAGTAATTCTGCCTTTTCTCTGTCTCCTGTAAGCATTTTGCCATCTTCTCCATGCTGTGGACCTACCATTTCCTTTTCCTTCTTTTTGCTGTGGACAAATCCAAAAAAAGGTCCCTTTATTTTACTTAACTTCTCTAAGCAAGCCTGAGTTCATTCTGCATTTTAGCTTTTCTGACTTTACCCCTACACACGCTAGCTATTTGATTGACTTCCTTTTTGGTGATTTCTCCCATTTTCTATTTCTTATACATGTTCCGTTTAAAACTTAGCTCAGTTGAAAGTTCCTTAGTCATCCATCCTGGTTTCTTGGGACACCTCCCATATTTCTTCCTCACTGGAACTGTTTTAAATTGTGCCTTCCGTCATCTGTCCTGAACCACCAGAATCGGATCATAGAACTCTCTTCTCTTTTAGTATTCCTGACCACGGAATCAACCCCAATATTTCTCTACGATTACTGAAATCAGTTGTCTTAAAGTCTAGAATGCGTGTCAGACTATGCCTGGTTTCTCCTCCTGGTTTAATGGAGGAAGGGAGGTAGATCTGAAAACACATATCAACTGTAATACTTACATAACTGTATTGTCATCAACCAAGATATCACAGCCATGAGCAGGGCATGAAATTGTCTGGTGAAGGTGAAAAAGATGGGGTGGGAGACAGAGAAAAACATCAGTTATATGGGGTTTTTTTTATTAGTTTGGTCACTGTTTGATTAATTTGGTCACTGGTGAAGAATCTCTAAGAAATATGTACACTGAACAGCCATTTCTGCCACACAGGACAGTTGTAGCACCTTGGCAAAGCAAGAGTTTAAAACTGAAAGTCTAACCCAGGGATGGAAAATCTGCAACGCATGACTTAATTTCAAAAGCGCTTTGCAACTGATTAGTTCAGATCGCTATATGGGTGGTGGGCAGGAGAGGGCACAGTATGAGGATAGGGCAAAAGCAGAGAGAAAGCAAGTTTTATTAATCTATTACAGGCACACTTCTCCCAGAAAGTTATCCAACAGGTAAAATTGCTTCCTATTCCTCAGAAAACACATTATTCATTATCTACACTATCAGCTGAAGGGGAAAAATAGCTTTCTAGATCATGACTACAAAACCCATGGCAACATAAAACTCTAACAGTGGATACATTGATTTAGGTTAACCAAAGTCCAAATATTTGTAGTTGCCAGGACTCTCCCTGTTGCCTGGAAAGAGGAGAGAAAGACAACTAGTCCTTCTCCCAGCATCAGAATTGAAGAAAAGAGATAGAACTTGTTTTAGCTCTTTTCTTTTAAGATATTACTTAGTTTCTCAAAGAACAGGGCAAAACTGAACCAACAAGTTCCCCTATCCTGGCAGCAAGCTGAAATGGGCACTGATGCTCATCATTTTGGTACTGTGGACCACAAATCCAAGGCTTACTCCCACCTTTAGGGCCAGGGAAGGGGAGTTGAAATGGAATTGTCCTGCATGGCAGATGGAATGACTCAACCCCAGGTGTGAGTTGGCAGGAAGCCTAGAGCTCAAAACACAGGGGTGAAATGCTTGCAGCAAGTGCTGACCCACCCTTAAACCATTCTTTCTCCAACATAAAACATATAAATCATCACAACATAAAAGTGTTTTACCTGTCCCATGCCTTCCTCCATTATTTTGGTAGTTAAATATTCACTCCAGCACTGCATACAAAACTTATGTCCACACTCCAAGCCAGTGAAATACTACAAAGAAATGGAGTGAGAGAAAATGTTATATGTACTTCTTATACTACCGTGGAATTTATTTTTGTGATCTTCAGTTAATACATGAGCAATCTTCTCAAATAACAGCTTCTTCGCTTTTAACCATCAGTGATTCAGCACTTTTCTTGCATCTTTTCTAGCATCCATAGATCTAGGCATATTTATTCCCTTCTTCTTGTATCTTCTCCCATATTTAGTTTCTTCCATGAATCTAAGTTCAAAGTGCACAGAATGTAGATCTCAGTTTCACTTCCATGACATGAAATTCACAGTTTGGAATTATAGGAGGAAGAGAACTAGGATATACCATCAGATTCCCAAACCACAAGTTATCGTAAAACAAAATGCCAAAATAGTTCCAAGTCACCTTCTTTAGTATAAGAGATGGAAAAGGTAGAAAGCTATGGTCATGAGAGAAAAGTGACAGAATGACATGGCCATGAGAGATGGTGGGAAGGAAAGCAACATGGCACTAGCTAGAGAAACAAATGCATGAATTTGACTTTTGGAGAATTGTAACCTGGGATACTTGTTTCTCCTCTGCCTATGTTCCTCACCTACTTGTCTACATTACTTAAAAGATCCTCACAGCTTAATCTCTATCCATAAAGTCTAAGGGTGGGAAGAGCAGATTTTCGGCCATTCACTACACCTTCATTATGTGCCTTGCTTCTCCCCCTGCCACTACAGCAGCCCTACATTGGCCTGTTAATTTTCCATCACTGCCTGCAATTACCCCAAAATACTCTCTCTCTCTCTGTGTGTGTGTGTCTTCAAGTCACCTGTAGTAACCTGGTACTAACCAGGGTTGAACCTGCTTAGTTTTCAAAATCAGGCAGGATCTGCTGCCTTACGTTACGGTCTACAAATAGAAGCACGTCCTCCCAGAGCAAGAGAAGCTAACTGTGGTCCTCCAGCTGATGTTGGACTGCAACTCCCGACAAGGCTCTTCACTGGCTATGCTGGCCAGGGCTGATGGGAGATGCAACCCAGTAACATCTGAAAAGCTACATCCTGCCAAACCCTGTCCTAGAAGGATCTTAGTTTGATCCAGGAAGACCACAGTTAAGTTCTTATGGTTAGCCTCAAACAACTCAGGAGGAGGTAATATTTCTGCACTCTAGCATCAGCATTCTGCCAACTTTTCTCTATTTCACAAGCAATGTGTTGAGCGCAAAGTGTCATTCATACAGCTATGTCATCTTTTCTGAGCAGTTCTACTTGTGTGTCTCTAGCCTCTGTGTACATAGCATTACTCAGAGGTTTTGGAGCAATGGAGGCTTGGTCACAAAACAGTAAGCAGAGACAGAGGAGAGGGAAATGAAACTAGGAAATGTTTAATGAGGGGGAAAAACAGAGCATCAATAATGTCTATTTATAGGTTTTCCGCCGCTTCAACAGAAAAATACAAGTTTGGGTGTATATTTCTACTTGCTCAGTTGCCATAAAGCTTCTCCCCTAGTTTTTCTGAGATTTTATCCATATGTGATATTTTACAGTATCAGTTTAAAAAGTGCCAGTGATTGTACACTGTGTCCAGTGGCCTTAAGCACCTTTAAGCACAATGACTTCAGTGGAAAGAGATTTAACTATATTTTTTCACTCTCTTGCTAAAATTAATGGGGGAATGGCTACAACTCTATCCATACGTAACAGAAAGTAAGTCCTACAGAACTCAGTGGTGCTTATGCCTAATTAGACTGCTCTCAGATAACTCTTCTGAGTGGCCAACTTTTCTCAGATCATTACAAAAACCAACTGAATATTTAAGCCAACATTTTCAGACTTACTACAAATTATACAGGGAAAAAAGAAGTACAACAGGACATCCTTCCTCAACCTGGTACATCTTAGAGATGAACTGCAATTCTCATCATTCCCAGGCAGCATGAGAGTTGATAATGCAATGTAAGTGAAAAATCAGAAGCTTCTAACAAAAACTGGCCACCATTTATTCACTATATAATAGCTTTTATACAATAACGTCTTAGTGGTCTTATCACATGCTTATTGTCTTGGTGCAAATTTGTAAAAAGTATTATTATATTTTATTATTTTATTTTTTACATCCCGCCTTTCTCCCAATATAGGGAGGGACTCAAGTAGTCTTCTAGTGATTTTTAGTACACATACCTTTGTGACTATACAATCATTAGAAGTTGGATTAAGAAAGCTGCAATCCAAATTTTCACTATAGGCAGATAGGAAAGAAAATCTGTTTATGGCTTATATCATTTCATGTTATAGTTGGGGGTTCAAGAGTTTGAACAGTGGTCCATAAAAGGGGCGGAGGTGTTCTGGGAGTTTGATGAGTATATCACAGATTTCACCTTAAGGCTGCATGCAGCCTATGGCCCACAATTCCCACCCCATTTTATAATTACTTGTACAAAGAAAACATAACATCAGAGAAAACATCATTGCTCCTCTGATTTTTTGACAAAGAAGAACCAAGCACTTTCTTTTGATTCAAAAAGGTGCATATAAAAACTGCTAGCCCTATAATCACCAATTCTCCTCCATACCAACTCACACACTGACTACATTTTTATGTCCAAAGTCAACACAGTGATCTCACTGGAATGATAAACACTTGATTAACAGTTCAGAAGGCACTCACCGAGTTAGGATAGTTTAGATAGCAGATCTGGCAAGGCATATCCTGCGCAGATGACCTTGTGTTCATTTGACGTGTTCGAGATTTTTTACTAGGATTAATTACATGACATTCTGCAAAGAGCTTCTCCAGGTTGCCATCAAAGTACCTGTTATTTTTTTTTGAAAACAGGAAAAGAAAGCAAATATATTAAATGGAAGAAAATTAACCTGCTCTTCTTTGAGAATAGTTAGGGACTGGAAAAGCACTTGCAAGTACGAAATAGCTCTGCAATCCCTACTGAAATAAGAAGAGCCTTCATTGTGTCTCAACATGTACCATCAGAAGTGATTTGCTCTGGCCCCTAAAAAGCTGTGAAGCTGAAACAATGCACAAAACCCAGTACAAAGGAGATCTGGAAGCAGGGAAACAACAGTACTCCTGGCCCATATCATACAGAACAATAAGCAAGAATTCTTGAAAATTCAAGTTTAATAACAAGCTAACATACAATGTCAGTTTAACTCCCTCCTAGATCCTCTTCTTGACAGAAATGTCTAAACTAGGAAATCACAGTAAGAAAGACCTCAGCATTATGTATGTATAGGAATTCCTGGCTTGCTATCCTAACTAGGAACATACTTGTTTGCTCCTGGTATACGACTGCTGGCTTGTCTGAGAATGAGAAGAGACTCAATTTGGATGTAGCATTAACCTTTTTCATTCCAACTGGCTTCATGACCATCGGCAGAAAGTAAATGGGTTCCCTGATTCACCACATGTTTAATAAAATACTAGAATTCTTTATGATTCTGACTTAGGGTCACATGCAAACACATCCCATTGCGTACAAGATGTCAGTGCAGGTCAGCTACTTTCTTCCTGCATCACTGGGACAGTTCCATTAACATCCTTCCCTTCGATTCTTGCTGTGTGTGTATCTAATGCAAGAAAATTTTCTTTATCATTATCACCTGATTTAATTTAGCAATAGAAGATAATTTTTTAAAAAACCTGAACAATTGAAAACCCAGAAAACCGCTTCCCATGTTCAAAATTCAACAACAGCATGCAAGTGTGAGGTGGTTTTGCATAAACAGCTATCCTGGGATGCATCCACACTGCAGAAATAATCTGGTGTGACAACTCTTTAATTGCCATGGCTCAATGCTATGGAATCCTGGGAATTGTAGTTTGTTATGGCACCAAGTGGTGTCAAACCAGATTATTTCTGCAGTGCAGATGCAGCCGTGGTGTACCCCACAACCTCCCCATCCCATTTAGCAGAGGCTGGGTGAGAATATCACACGGAGCTGGGAAAATCCACCATTAACTTGCCCCTCCCTGTTCCCCCATTACTTAGGGATGCTTGACTTGGTGATGGACACACAGGGTGAGCTACAAGAATCTAGAAACGCTTCTCCAAACTCACATCTTTCATGAGAACTATACTGCCGTACATCAATTCTTTCAACCCACTTTTCTCTTCTTACTTCATGTTTCCATACATTCATTTACAAGTTTAAAAAATTAAAAGTAATTTTTATATTTTAGAGATAACAATAACAGATGCAGGAAGTTCATTGTATCCCAGTGGATCTTGCTCAGCTGAACCTCAAATATAATAATAATAATAATAATAAATTTTATTTATATCCCGCCCTTCCATGGATATGATCAGGGCGGCGTACAAAATATAAAAGCAATAACAGTACAACGTTAAAATCCAATAATCAGTTAAAAACATTACTACAAAACAGGAACAGGAGAACAATAAAATGGAGAATCACATGGCAGGGG
Source organism: Sceloporus undulatus (assembly GCF_019175285.1). Lineage (NCBI taxonomy): Eukaryota > Metazoa > Chordata > Lepidosauria > Squamata > Phrynosomatidae > Sceloporus > Sceloporus undulatus. The sequence continues at coordinate 155,651,991 of NC_056527.1, forward strand.
CTAAAAAAAAAAAAAAAAAAAAAGTGGAGAAATTCAATCATCAATCCAGGGTCGAGAAGGAAAAAAGAGGAAAGGGGGCAGGAAAATGAATGAACAACTTAAGGTGGGAAGGCCAAACGAAATAGGTATGTTTTTAACTGTTTTTTGAAAACAGCTAATGAGGCGGCGGAGCGAAGCTCTACAGGGAGCTTATTCCAGAGGGGAGGGGCAGCGGTAGTAAAAGCCCTCTGTGAGGTCCGAACGTGATTGGGCCTAGGGACCTCCAACAGATTGGTCCCGGAAGTTCTGAGTGTGCGAGGCGGATTATATGGGGAGAGGCGGTCCTCCAAGTACCCTGGGCCCAGGCCATTTAGGGCTTTATAGGTCAAAACCAACACCTTGTATTGAGCTCGGAAGCGAATAGGCAGCCAGTGAAGATCTTTTAGAATGGGTGTTACATGGTCTGACCTGGAACTGCCAGCGACCAATCTGGCTGCCATATTCTGCACCAATTGCAGCTTCCGGGTTTGGTACAAGGGTTGCCCCATGTAGAGCGCATTGCAGAAATCCAAGCGAGAGGTTACCAAAGCATGTACAACAGTTTCTAGGTCCTTTCGGTCCAGGTAGGGACGCAGCTGGCGTATCAGCCGAAGCTGATAACAGGCACTCCTGACCGTCGCGTCCACCTGAGAAGTCAGCTGGAGCGACGAGTCAAGGAGCACTCCCAAGCTGCGCACCGAGTCCTTCAGGGGGAGCGTGACCCCGTTCAGGACCGGGCGACAGATCTCACCACCAGGAACCGGGGAACCTATCACCAGTACTTCCGTTTTCCCTGGATTCACGCTGAGTTTGTTTTCCCTCATCCAGCCCATTACCGACGCCAAGCAGGCATCTAGAGGAGAGATGCCATCCTTAGTTACTGCATCAGTCGGAGACATAGAGAAAATTATCTGGGTGTCATCAGCGTACTGATAACACCGCGCCCCATGTCTCCGGATGATCTCTCCCAGCAGCTTCATGTAAATGTTGAATAGCATAGGGGACAAAATCGCTCCCTGAGGGACACCAGATGTCAGGGCCCTCCTATCGGAGCGACAGTCCCCCAGCTCCACCATCTGGGATCTGCCCAAGAGGTAGGAACGGAACCACTGCAAAGCAGTGCCCCCAATTCCCAACTCCCTCAGGCGACCCAGAAGGATACCGTGGTCAATGGTATCGAAGGCCGCTGAGATGTCCAAAAGTACTAACAGGGACACGCTCCCCCTGTCCATACCCAGACGGAGATCATCAACTAAGGCGACCATGGCAGTCTCAACTCCATAGCCTGCCCGGAAGCCGGTTTGAAATGGGTCCAGAAAATCGGTGTCATCCAAGATCGACTGAAGCTGGAAGGCGACTGCTCTCTCGATCACCTTCCCCAAAAAAGGTAGCAGCGAGATGGGCCTATAATTATTATGAAGCAGGGGGTCTAAGGAGGGCTTCTTTAGCAGGGGTTTAACCACTGCTAATTTTAATTTGGATGGAAACTGACCCTCACTTAGAGATGTATTAATTATGTGGTGCAACATTAGCCGCACCACATCTCCCCCCTGAGCTGTCAACCATGAGGGACAGGGATCAAGAGAGCAGGTCGTCCTCCTAACACTTCGGAGGATCTTGTCCACTTCATCGGTACTAACAAACTCAAAGTGATCCAGTATAACAGGGAGCACGGACGCTTCGGACACAGGCGTCGAGATCAGCCCTTACCCGAGAGATTTTATCCGCAAAGAAGTTGTTAAAATCGTCACAGCAGGCTTTAGATGGCTCTAAAATAGGGCTCAGGGTGGGAGGGAGCTGAGTTAGCTCCCTCACAACCCTGAACAGCTCTGCCGGACGCGACTCTGCGGACGCAATACGCAATACGTGCAGCAATATAATCATTTAAGCCCAACTCTGAAATAGCCATAAGAGTTACAAAAGTAACTGTTTTGACCTGGAATATTTTGATTACTTACAGCTACTTCAGTTTTACATTTTTTGTTGGCCAAATTCCAGTGGTCAAAAAAATCTAAACCAAAGAAAAAAGAAACAAAAGGGAAAAAACTGTGTCTGACATTTCCTGACCCATAATTGGCTACAGTAATATTCAAGTTTAAATCCAGATAGATTAGCAATATGAAGACCCAGAAGTAAGGCAGCCTCCCCCACACACACACTAAGAACTGGAAACTTCAGAGAATGTAAGAAAACTCCTAATGAAAAGCTTTCTTTTGGAATCCATAAAATGCAGAGAGTGAAGAAACTCTTCTAGAACATGGCCACATAGCCCAAAAAACCCACAAAAAACTATGGATGCCGGCCATGAAAGGTTTCGACTTCACAATGAGTGAACTGCTGCTATACACAAAAAAACATGGGAAGTTAGGGGTTGATAATTCCTGTATATACCATATACCTATACAGTATAAAACTCAAAATTCAACTAGTGGATTCTGCATCAAGTGGTGCATCTTCATGAGAGGAGCATCCACAAAGCCATCACTGCTTGTGTATTACTGTTTGCTTTCTCCTGGTAACCTCTGTTATAGTTTGATGGAAACAGTCAGTGAAAAAGCACATGTCCTGCATTTTGCTGCCTGCAAGTAATTTGCCATATTATGTGCAAAATATTACTGAAGAGTTTAGTGTGTTCAGTGTTGAGTTGTTATATCCACTGCTATAATGCCCTTGTGACTCAATGACTAAAGGCACCAGATCCCATCTGATCTTGGAAGCTAAGCAGGGTCAGCTGTGGTTAGTACTTGGGAAACAGGCAATGACGACTATGCTGTAGGCTATATTTCAAAGGAAAGAACTAGTAAAACTACCTTTGGGTATTCCTTGCCTAGGAAAATCCTATGAAATTCATGGAGTCGCCGTAAGTTGACAGGCGACTTGAACGCATGAGTGCATACACACACACACACACACACACACACACACACACTTTATTATAAAATCTGTGGGTTTTGTTTTCATTTCTGCCCACTTCTCAGATTAAAAAAAACATTATTTGTATCCTAGGGCAGACCTATTTCTTTCTCTTACTTATGCACTAATATGTTTATATTTCAGAAATATGTCAAACAGTACAAACGTCCATGTTATGCCATGAAGCATTTTATGTTGCTATATCAGTAAAATAAGCTTAGGTTCAATATAAAAATTAGAGTGGCTTATATTTTATTTCCCTCCACATCTATGGGCTTTTCCTGAGTAAAAAGATCCCCCCCCTTTTTTTTTTTTTTTTTTGAGGCTTCAAAATATCTAAGAACTTTACATTTCTGGGCAATATAAAACTATCTAATTCAGCCCAGGTGATAGAGCTACTGAGTATCAATCAACAATACTTCAACCAAAAATATAACAAATATGCTGTTCATACACAGAAAAGCCAGTACTGTACTGGGATAACCAATATCCACATATAGAAGACACACAAGCTTAAGAGCAGAAAGTGTGGAAGACATCCAGAGGCATATTCATGTCTGCATACACAGGATAAAATCCTGGGGAGAAACACACACAATTGAAGTACGTAAACCCTGCACAAAAATCTCTTGGGAACAGTAGGTGTCCCACAAACCCACCCCTTGACTTTTCAATGCATGCCCCCAATCTTAACCTAGCATGGTTTCCAGCCAATCGTCTGATTTCCCTTATCATGTCTGTGAACCTTGAGTGGAGCATATATGTGCCTAAAATGCCCTGGGCAGCACTTTCCTCGTTTACGGAAGCTTGTCAAAAATCTGAGAATTATTTGTACCACTGGAATACAAAATCCCATAGGTTACCAAGAATACTTGACAGTCAGTGTATTTTGCTTACCTTTCCATCAGCTTTTCTTTATCCCAATTGAAATGACTAAGGAGTATCCTGGTGATAGTTGCTGGATTCTGGGGAAAAAAGGGTGGACATTATTGTAGAAGAGGTATCGAGCAGCAGCAAATATAAGCATTTATATGACGAAGCTGAAGCTTCTTTTCCCATCCTTCTGCTAAACAGCTCACAGTTGTATACATAATTTTACCTGGGCTCCACCACCATTATATCCTCCCAACAACCCTGTAAAAACACTTCCCACTATTTTGGTAAAGAATTAGTATGAACTAAGAGGGAGGAAAGAACTCAGCAGCCACTAAAAGTGTAAGTAACACTTTGAGTATAATAATGGTGTGGCCTTCTGGCACAATAAACTCAGTTGTCTTTAAGGCAGCATAGTTCTTTTAAGAGTTTGCTTTAATAGACTAGAAGAGCTACTTTTCTGGAATTCTAATGAGTGAATATTGAGAATATTTAATTATTCAGCAAAAGTTTGACTTTATCCTGCCAGTTAATTAACCAAGAAGTTTCAAGCAGCCTGGTGGGAAATCAGCTTGGGATAGTACTCAGTTCTTCTCTATTTCATCATCCAACACTGGACTTTTTGAAGTAGGAAAAAATCACACTGAGCCCAAGACTCTTCTCAGATCTGAACATCTCTCCATGACTGACTGCACTGTGACTTTTCATCAACACATGAAGTCCTGCATGACACTGAGATACAGAACAATTTTCTCCCCACTCCCAATGTGTTTTCTGTATTTCATGCCAATTCTAATTTCTACCAAAGTCCTCCTCAACGAATGAAAGAACAAGGTGGCTTCTTAGCAGTTAGTAACAGATTTTTCTATATGACAACCAAATAACCGTGCATGCAAAACACAATCAATTCTATAATGTATGTATAGCCAAAAAAGACATGAGTTACTTTACTTTCCAAGACTGCACATTTTACTTAACACACACACAAAACCTAAGAAGCCCTACACAACGTTTTTGAGGAAAGCTAGCAAATCTCACCACATCACACAAAGAGGCACTGTTTCCCATTTTCTTTGCAAATCCTGCAAGAACAAATCTAACCAGGATTGGTATCCCTAGAGTCATGTCACTGTATTTATCCTACCTTCCCATCCTCAAAGGAATGCTGTATTTCTACGAACTCTATGCAAAATATGTTGATGTCTTCCTTTTGTTCTTCTACGGTTTCATTTTAACTTAGCCTTCACAGAACACACCAACTAAGTCTGACCGACCATTGAGAGAACAGCTATGGTGCAACTCTTACAAACCTTACAACCTTCCTTGTGGTGTGAGAACATTTATCATTGATACCCAAGCACTTTCCACCTATTTAAAATTTAAATCATTATAATTTATATAGATATAGATAAAAAGAAATGACCACCTAAAAATGTTCCACATCTCTAAACACAAAACAATGTCAGAGTTCACCATGCTGTTTTTAAGCATATTATGCTCAAAATCTTTCTACAGCTTGACAAAAAAATTAGGATTGAGAAATGACATTAATAGTCTTTGGTCGAAAACACACTGCAGAAATAATTGAGTTTGACACCACTTTAACTGCCCTGGCTTAGTATTAAGGAATCCTGGGGATTGTAGTTTATTGTGGCACCAGAGCTCTCTGACAGAGAAGGCTAAATGTCTCGCAAAACTACAATTCCCAGAATTCCCTAGCATCGAGCCAGGGCAGTTAAAGCGTTCTGCAGTATATTCTGAACCATTTTCAAATATCTGAAGGATATCCACATGGAAGATGAAGTCAGCTTATTTCCTCCTGTTCCAGAGGGTAGGGGCCAAACCAATGGATTCAAATTACCAAGAGAGAGAGAGAGATTGATTCTGATTAACACTGGGAAAAACTTTCCTGCAGTAAGAGCTGTTTAACAGTGAAACAAACTCAGAAATTGATGGACTTTGCTTTGTTGAAAAGTTCTTAAATAAATGTTGGCAGTTTTAAAGCAATCGGTACACTTTAAATGACCTCCTGCATTGTCGAAGACTGGTTTTGATGACCCTTGAGAGTACCTTTAATCTCTATAACCTTATGAAGTCACTGTAGTTTTGTATGCAGGTGAATCATCAACAAAAATACCATTACTTTAAAGTTCTCACATCAATTAACATGAGCAATTGCCTAGCAAAAATTGTCTAGTGGGCGTTTGGTATTCACTAGGGGTTGGATTCCAGGACCAAAATCCATGGATGTTCAAGTCCCATTATACAGTGGGCCCTTGTTATCCGCTGGGGTTTGGTTCCAGGAACCCCCGTGAATAACAAAATCCGCGGATGCTCAAGTCCCATTAAATACAATGGTATAGCAAAATGGTGTTCCTTATATAAAATGGAAAAATCAAGGTTTGATACTTGGAATTTATACTTTTAAAAAATATTTTCAAGCCTTGGATGCCTGAATCCATGTATAAAAAAATCTGTGGATAAGGAAGGCCAACTGTATACAATGTATAGTAAATGGGTGTTCCTTATATAAAATAGTGAGGTCCAGGTTTGCTTTTTGGAACTTGAATATGGAGGTCCGACTGTACTTCAGTCTTCCTGGGATACAGAAGCGTATACATGGCAATTTGAATGCATCTGAAGGCTGGAGGTAGTTGACTGGACGTTTGCATTTTTAAAAAGAATGCCTTATCTTAAAGGCACCAGATCGTGTATGATCTCAGAAGCTAAGCAAGGTCAGGCCTGTCTAATGCTTGGATGAAGGAACTGCTAAGGAATACCAGAGGCTGTAGGCCATTTCATAGAAAGGCAATGGCACACAACCTCTGAATATAGTCCGTGGCTATAAAATTCATGGGGCCATTATAACTTGACTGGTAACTTGAAGGTATGTATTTTTATTTATTTATTTAGAAGAATGTCTAACAAAAACAGAAAGCCCAACCCCAATGTACAAAAGAAGAAGCACACATAAAATGGAGCTTCCACTTTAAATTCCATCACAACATCTGACAAATTAAATTAGTATAACATTAGTCAACACATGAGTCAAATATTATCAAACATGCATTTAATGTGTTGATTATATTTTTAATTATGCCAGCTGAAAAGACAACTCCCTTCTAAACAAATCCCATGTCCAGAACCTCCTAGAAGCATCATAAAGCAATATGCCAAAGACATGATTGCTCCTCTTTCATAAAACACTGGGCATGAAGATGTTCCTGATTACTGGGCACTTGCAACCAAACAGGATTGACTCAGATGTTTATAATATGAATCAATCTCACATAGGCTATAAGTAGCCAACACAGAGTGCCCCTGAATATGTAGGAACAATCCTTTTCAATTGAATCTTTAAAAGAGCACGTATGAGTCCTATACCTCAATCAATTTTAGAGAAAAACTGACTTGAGGTATAGCAACCATAAGAACAGGCGGAGTGCCCTGCCATTCTGCATAATACCTATGAGCACTATGCCTCCTTTATACTGTCAATTGTCCAAAGACTCTTGAATCATATGTCCTGAGAGGGGACAGAAACTGTATTACAAATAGGCTATTAACCTTTTTGGCTGTCAGAAGGAACACACTTTATTAACAATATTGTGTCCCATTTCCAAGAGTTATTTCTGAAAGTTGTGTCCCAGCTCATTTCCACTGCAGCCATGTCTGCAACTAAGACATTTTCTACTGACATAAAAAATAAGGTCATTATCAGAACATAATCTGTAGAAGTCATGGAACACCTGTAGGAGACTTTTTCTTCTAAATCCAGTTCTTGCACTATTTCAACAATACAAGCTGAGAAGAGGAAAACACATCACATCTAATATCATGGGGGTATCATGGGTGGGCAGTTGCTGGGGTTGAGGGGCTATATTAGCTTGCCTACAAGAACTACCATCTCACCAAGGAAGAGAGATGGGATCTTCATTCCCACATTGCACTGAGCTTTGGAGGGGTTCACTGTGAATGTGGCACACACATTTGTAGAACTTTGTACATTAAAGGTCTTTTTGTCAGTCACTCAAAGTTGCTTTGGATCCCATATTAAGAGAAAGGTAGAACAAAACTCAAAGGAATGAATAAATAAAGCTATACAGAAATCTAGAAACTAAAAGCTTTCCTGCTTTCAGCTACTGCATTTTTATATTGCAAGTTTTATAAGGAACGTATATTTGAAATGTACTGTTTTCTAGTGTCTGTCCTAAGAGGCTCCATTTTAGAGTTTACACAGTTGAAAAGTCTTTCTTTATATATTTTCAGCAAACATATTTTCTAGGTGTCTCACATTTAGCATCAAAAGACAATTCATTAGACTCTAGCAACCATTGGTGTTGTGTGCCTTCAACATAATTTCCACTTTATGGCAACCCTAAAGTGAACCTATCATGGGGTTTTCTTTGCAAGCTTTGTTCAAGAAGAGGTTCACTACTTCCTTCCTCTAAGGCTAAGTGAATGTGACCTGTGCCCGGTCTCACCTAGTCCAAGACCCAAACCACTACACCATGTTGGCTCTCAGAGGAACCATAAAATCATGTTAATTCAACATTACAGAGGAAGTTATAAGAAATGTAATTTATTGCCCCAAAACTTAGCTAGTGCAGAACAGAGCAACTCACCAGTTGCTAAGAACTGCTTTTTATCACCATGTAACACCTTGCTGATGGAATTACACTGGCTATATATCTGCTACAATACTTGGTTTAAGATTTGGCAATAATGTATAAAGCCCCAGACAATTTGGGACTACAAATTTCAAGTCTCCGCCATCAACCTGCCCAGTTTCTGAATTCATCTGAAGAAGCATTCCTTCTGATCTTGCATAAGCCTTTAATTCATTTGGAGACCACCCAGAACACAGCTTTCAAAGTGCCAGCTTCAGTCCTGTGTGCTTTGCTTCTGGAATCAAATAAAGGCATTTTTACTCAACTAAACTAACATGACCAAATTACCAGGAACAGACCTCTAATATAATTGTTTTATTATTTTAAATATTTTTAAATTTTGTTCTTGGTATTTTAACTGTTAATATCCTGCTGCTCAGAATGTTTTTCTTAAATGTACAGTAAACTAAACAAAGATATGGACCACCATTATCACCAGCACATTTTACGGCAAGAAATAGGCAAATTCACCTACCACAATTTAGAATGAGCTTATTCTTTCTAGAGACTGTCAGAAAAAGCTCAGCTTTCCCCCAATAACAAACAGGCCAGCTACAAGGAGTCTGGCCCCAGACTCCTTTCTATCTGTTCCCCCACAATCCTAATGTAATTACCTCCCCCCGAAATGTACCTTCTGGCAACACTGCTTCATTAGGTCAGAAGACTTATCAACAGGAAGTTCCTGATGCAAAGCTCTCTGGGAATTGTATTTTGCCATCATTCTCAGGTTCCATCACTGCTGCTAGGAAGTATATTGCAGCAAGAGAATGAAATTGGGTAGGGCAGCTAGGAATGGCCCAAGTTTATTTATGAGCCTAGATGAAATTCAAAAGGTATTTTGGCTCAGTTTACAAATGCTTTTGCAAACCCCACCCTACTCAAACTGCAAAGCCAAGCAACATAAAGGCTCTGGCATTTGTGGGCAGAGATTCAATCACAAGCCCAACCGAACAACAGTGTGGATGGTGACCAATCCTTTGGAAATTCTTCAGCAAAGGCTAGCTGCGTCTTGCCTCTCTCACACAGGCTTGAATACCCAATATCAGCTATCTTACCCTCAAATTCATTTACATGTTTGAAAAATTCTGAATAGTTGTAGACCGAAGGCCAGAGTAACAATTTCTTAATACAGAACTGGTGAAATATGTTCTCTTGAGCCAGGGGAGAGAAAAGAAAAACTCAAACATTTTCGTTCTGTTAAAAAAATACTTTAACAATGAAAATAAGAGATTAATTAGACCTTCTGACAACTTCTGCTAGGTGTCTATTAATAGAGTTATGAGAACAATATACAAAATACTGTATTGATTACTTAATTTTTTGGAAGACTGCAATAGTATACTGACTAATGTCCATTAGGGGAGACCACAACTTGGCGGTTCAGCACATGTATTAAACTGCAGAAAGTGCAAGTTTCTTTTCCTGGTGTATCCACATAAGACTAGACAGACCCCATCTGAAACCCTAGAAACCTATTATTAGTAGATAACGCAGATAAACCAAATGATATAAGGTAACTTTTAATATTAAATATTCAATTTGTGAAATACGTATCGACACTTGTTCGTTTTAGATTTTATATGCTAAAACCTGGGAGCAAATTACAAATCTACACATTGACAAAACAATTATCTATGTCTTTCATAAACCAGCAATTTAAAAGTTCATGAATGAATTTTTTAAACAAGTTTAATTGCAGGCAATCCACTAAATTACTCTGCATGAAGTCTTGAGAGAAGTCCGATGGTTGCAGGTAATCTCAAAACACAAATCTGTTGGATTGCGAGGGTTAATTCAAGCTATGAAAACATTCTATGCATGTTTTGAAAATATTTGCAGCCTACAACAAAACCCACATAAGTCTCACCAGCTTATTCTAAACCCTGAGAGCAACATGTTACATAACACTTTTCTACTTAGATCTGTGCCAGTATGATAACATGTGTGCTCTCTTGCCCTAAGACTGCTTGTGGCCCCAAAAAAAACCCCAGCTGTCCCAACTCCTGAAAGGCTACCCTCCTAAAGTTAAAAATATACCAAGGATTTACAAGTTGCTTAAACACTGTAAGCAGTAGTTTCAGTCTCTGCTTCTGGAATGGCTGCCACAATTGATACACAGCTGCAATATCTACAATAATTTTAGATGCACAAGGGGTCAGAAATATCTGACAACACTCCAAGGTTCTACAACAAAAATTAATTAGACATATTTCAAATCAAGTTTACCAAAGTCTTCTTTTTCAATGACCTGGACGTATAAAATGGTAAATCAGTGGTAATGTTTGAATTACACTTTAATCCTGCCCGTTCTCCAAAGAGCTCAGAACAGGACATATGGTTCGCTGCTTTACCCTCAAAGCTATCCTAGGAAGTAGATTCAACTGGGAGAGAATGACTCTAAAGCCACCCAGCAGAAATTTGATCCAGGATTTCTCTAGTCTTAGACAGATCATCTGCTTTCAAAAAGGGACATACACACACACTCGCAAGACTCAAATGTGGACATGCTTGTATGGATAGATAGCAAGAGATTCAAAAACATTTATTAACATAACATAACTTTACATCATACTTAAATTTTAATTTATCTTTGTGACAACAAACGTTAAACACTCCTTAAGACAGTCTTTTATTTATCTGAGCTCTTATCAATCCAGTTCTCCATATCAAATCTCCTTCCTTTCAACTGGATTACCAGAAATCTAATGTTTAAATGCTTTCTGCTTTCCAGTTGCCCTGATTCTCATCCCACTCACCCATTCCAGGTTCAACATCCAGTATGATATTCTTCAAATACTTTCAGACTGCTGCATCAACAGAAGTATAGTGTCTAGATCAAGGGAAGTAATAGTGCCACGCTATTCTGCTTTGGTCAGCCCCAACCTGGATATACAGTGTCCAGTTATGGGCACCACAATTCAAAAAGGACATTGAGAAACTGTAGTGAGTCCAAAGGAGGGCGACTAAAATGTTGAAGGGCCTGGAAACCATGCCCTATAAGGAACAGCTTAGAGACCTCAGGATGTTTAGTCTGGAGAAGAGATGGTTAAGAGGTGATATGATAGCCCTGTTTAAATACTTGAAGGGAGGGAGCAAGCTTGTTTTCTGCTGCTCCAGAGAACAGGACACAGAACAATGGATGCGAACTGCAGGAAAAGAGATTCCACCTCAACATTAGGAGGACCTTCCTGACAGTAAGGGCTATTCGACAATGGAACACACCCCTTCCTCGGAGTGTAGTGGAGTCTCCTTCCTTGGAGGTCTTTAAACAGAGGCTGGATGGCCATCTGTTGGGTATGCTTTGACTGAGAGTTCCTGCATAGGAGGGGGTTGGACTGGATGGCCCTTGGGGTCTCCTCCAACTCTATGATTCTAGATACACTGTACAAGGGAAACCCTAAATCCTACTAAAATTGGATTAATTTATAGATAGAATTCAAAGATATAGTCGCGTTGGTCTGTAGAATTAGTTCTGTAGAATTAGTACACAGAGATCTTATAGCATCTTCGAGACTAAGTGAACTGCTGCCAATTTTTCTTTAATTTAGTCTCAAAGGTTCTACAAGATCTCTCTACATACTAATTTATAGATAATAATTATATATATATATATATATATATATATATATATATATATATATTAACATGCAGAATTATAGAGAGAAGTTGCACAGTTTTCACAGAAGTGTATACTAGGACTTTAACAGACATCAAAGAGAAGAGCTCCTGTAAAGGTTGCAGGCCCCAACTGTTATGTGACTCTACCACTTGAAGTTAGACTTAAACATGATCTATTGCAGAACCCTAGGGTTCCATGGAACCCTTGTGGATAAATCATACTATATCCTCATCCAATGTAGTAATTTTTCAACTGTACTATCCAAACACCATAGCATTCTGAGATGGGAAAAAGCAGAGGTGAAGCAATCTGAAAACCAACATAAAATGCAAAGTACTAACACTGATCATCTGTTAGAACTTTCTTTGTCATACTTTATGGGGTAAGTATAATAACAAAGCCTCAAGGCTTTTCATTTTTTTTATTTCAAAAAATCAAAAGGCAATTCAAATGCCATAAGCCATCTCTAATATGAGAATATTCATTCTTCTTTTCTGTTTTGATTCTCGTATGTTCTTTGCATTTTCCTCTTCAAATACAAATACAGCTTCTATGCACAAGGCCACATGAATCCACTTGCAATCTAAAACAGTTCATCTACATCATAACCACCTACAATGCAGTGTCTTAGAACCAGGCTTATACTGTCTCCCCCCCTCAGAGCTAATTGTGATTTTATTTTCATGTTTACTTCTATCCTCATATTTCTCATCTTATGTAATAAGCTATCCCAAGATGGATTAATACAGCACATGAAATCCAATACAGGAGGGGACAATATAATAATAATAATAATAATAATAATAATAATAATAATAAGCACCACCCTTCCCCGAGCAGGTGTCCTCTGGATGTGTTGGACTACAATCTCTATCATCCCCAATCCCCATAGCCAATGGCTATGCTGGTAGGGAATGACAGAGGTTGCAGTTCAGCACATCTATAGTGCACCACTCCTATGACACCAGGCTGAAAAAGCTTGCTTAAAAAACATAGAGTGCTTTTACACTTGCTAACATACAGAGGGTAATTTTCTAGTGATTCTATCATACCAAGTATGGGCGATAAACATTGGAATGAGGTCAACATGAACAAACAGCAGAACAGCTGAAGGAGATATTATGTGGCTGTGACTTTCCAGCAGCTACCTCAAGAGGGGAGATTCAAAAAAACCTCTTTTATAGAGCCAGGACTGCAGCTTCCTAGGCAGAAGAAAAGGAAATGGACTCTGTTTACAGGGATGGCTCTTAAGAGAAATTCTGAGGAGGACAATTCTCCAGAGTAAATCTCAGAGATTGTGAAGCTCTTTCAAAGGCATGGGGGCAATCAGCCAGGATTGGCCAGGAGGAAGGTATGGTTTGTGCCTGGCCAAAGTATCCCACTGTATAATGGCCCATTGCTTCCACAATCAAAACTGCAGGAGGCAGCAGTCGGTACCAAACCAAATAAAAATGCAATAAATGCAGTCACGCACTTCTACAACAATACCTCCATGTAAACCACATTGCTCCAGATGTAGTATAAAGGTAAAGGTTTTCCCCTTGACATGACTGTCATGTTGTAAATGCACTCATGTACTTATACAGCAATAACTCCATGTCCACCACATTGCAACAGATGTAGTATGCAAGTGTGTATTTCCCTGTCCATGTGAAGACTTGCAGGAATTTAAAAAACAAAACAGAAATATGTATGAGTGGAAAAGTATCCACTCTCTGTACAGTATGCTATCTTAAAGATAGGAGAAATGTCCAGTGAGAATGATCAGTGAAATCCACATTAATTGCTTGATCAAACAGTACTCCAAATCATTCTACAAAATTTTAAATGTTTGACTGCAAAAACAGCAGTGTAACTAATTTGTCACAACAGCCTTAAAGTACAAAATGGATCAAATCTTGCAGTTTGCAGGAAATGTTGTGCCTAGTCACCTGTTGATAGTTTTTACTGCTAACAAATAGTTTTGTCTATTATAAAAGTATTAATTTGAGCTCTTCTTCTGGAGACACAGTTCATTTATTTCTATGATCACAATGAGGCCTACATAACATTTACAAGCTTTCTGTCAGCCATTCCTTTCATTTACTACCAACTTGGTGATTTTTATTCCTTGCCTACTGCCATAAATTATACTTAGGTATCAATAGTGAAATAGCTTACATCTAACAAATAAAAAATATACATCACCAAATATATATGTATGTATGTATGTATGTATGTATATAAACCATATTTTAGCTGTTGACATGATTTACCCATGTATTTTGACACAAAATAATATTCTAACACCTTGGCTAAGGAAGATGTGTGAAGCAGCTTTTAATGTTGAAATTAACGTATTATAATCAAGAACTATCCACTGAACAATGGAGTTAAAAAACCAGGTCTTATTCATTCATTCATGAATGGAAGCATTAGCAAAAACATTTTTACTTTTAGTTTAATTTAAAGATGTGTTTGTTACTAGGGTTTGCTGTCTTAGATTAGATGTGCACTTTGAAATAATAAAAAGGTTTTTAAAAAGCTACATGAAAACTGAGCTCTCTTTCATTGTTGAATATATACAAATAAGGATCCTTTCTGAGCTACAAATATATATACACGTGTGTGCATATGCACATGTGCATAAAGACACCAGATCCTACCTGATCCTGAAAGCTAAGCAGGATCAGCTCTGTTCAGTACCTGGGTGGGGGACCACCACTGAATATCAGGTGCTGTAGGCTGCATATCAGAGGAAGGAACTGGCAAAACACTTGAGTAGTCCTTGCCTAAGAACACCTTATGAAAGTCATGGGGTTGCAGTAAGTCAACAGGCAACTATTATTACACAATTATTCTATGTGTATTAGTTGATGTGGCATGTTATATACAATGCTTCATCTTTTAAAAAACTTACAAGCAACAATTAGGAAAGGATCAGACGCCACAAACAGATAATCCTAAGAGGGACAAACACCAACCCATTAACACTCATCAAACACAAAATGCCCAGAAACAATATATGGGAAATGGCCCTCAGGGCTGACATTCAAGGAGATAAGCAGCAAACTAAGAATGCGCAGTTGTCATTGCTTTTACATATCAAGATTTCTCAATGGATAACTCACTCCTGAAACCTGGGGACAAGATTTAACTGACCAATGGCAAGGCTATCTCCAACTTGTTTGTTGAAATGCTGTGTAAACATTAACACGTGCCTCTATATAAATTAGCTAAATGGCTTCCCTCTTGTTTATAATAAACCAATGATAGACTTCCTGGCTTTAAGCAAGAAAGTCCAGTACTTACTGTCAATAGAGAGTAGCAATTTGCGATGGTGTCACTCACAAAACAACCACTGAATGACATTAATTTTAAACAATTTCCTTTCCCTGGATAAAAGCTGGGCTGAAGCTGTTCAGAACAAAACAAGCTTGTGCTAACTCAGCCCTCAAAACAAAAAACAAAAAACCAGGCTTTGAAAAGAAGAGACTGGGAGGATACAGAAGGCCAAGGCAGGAAAAATTGCTTTTGCAATTACAACTCCCAGAATCCCCTCATACAAAGCAAAACTAGGGGACCTATGGGCATGGCAGTTATAGTCCAAAACTAACTTTTCCAAGCTGCTGCAAGACCCAGAAGCCAGTTGATCTGACATGTTTAAATAGGTAACCAATCTTGTTTTGACCTTGGAGCTATGGGATATTAATACTCCGATGCATATTCCTTGCCATGGGTTCACACTACTGATCAGGGAAAAATAAAACCTGAGTTGTGGGTCTGTTTGAGAGGAAGAAGGAAAACAGTTTATCCATGCCCATTATTACTCATGCAATTGCAAGATGAAAAAAAAATGTAGCCATCCTACCTCTTGTCTCAAAGAAACCTCAGAGGACTAAGAGCCTTTGTATGCTCCCCCACTCCCAAAGAAAGCATTCTCTGTGTTAGAATCTATACCAGTCCTCTCTCTGACCACAAGATTGCAAGCTTACGAACTCCAAAAAGCCTGGGTGGGTGAGGGAAGAAGAGGTGATACCATAGGAAATATCATTTACAGGCCAAAGTTCACTACTCCTCCCATTCTTGCTTCTAACCACTGGGATTTTTGTTGTGTTGCTTCAAGCAGTTTCTGTCTTATGGTGATATTATCATGAGTTTTTCTTGACAAGTTTCTTGTCGGCCATTAAAAATCCTCTGAGGCTGAGAGAGACTTGCCCATAGTTTTGCAGTGGGTTTCAAAGGCCAAGCTAGGATTCAAATCCTATTCTCCGCAGACATAGTCCAATGCTCAAAACGAAGACACCACACTGGAAGCCAAAGTACCACATCTACAAGTTTAAGGGATGTAAATTGAATGTTCTGGACTCAACAGGAAATTCTCTTCTGTTTTTTTTGTGGGAGAGAGGTAAAATCTCAAGACAAGTAATCCAGGAGACCCCCCAAATTCCTTCTCTCTGCAGTTCTGCACACAGCAAGGCCAAGAAATACAAAAAGCGGCCAACTCCGCCACTACTACCAGCCTGAATGCATTCTCAGCAAGAGGTCAGAGTACAGCCTCTCCCAGATTCTTGACTGTCTGGTCAACTCTTAAAATGAAGATAAATATGAGAAAGGGCCTGCCTTCCCCAACTGCCCTCTTATCCTCCAGGGGCAATTATACAAAATCGGCACTTCTTTCCCCAAATATCAAGGAATGGGAAAGGGGAGTGGGGTTGTGAATGGTTAATGTGTTGTGGAAGAAAAAGTTACAGCACCTCTCTCCCACTCATTCACAACACAAGAGGAGATATTGCAATGGTGTAGCTCTATGCCAGAGACTGTCTGCCCCCATTGTGGAAACTCACTTAAGAGCCAATAGATGGTAATGTATTCCGCATTAAGGTGGAAGGAATTTGGATTTCAAATCAGAAAAGCAAACGTAGGATAGGACTTTCAGATACCCTTTGGATTAGACCAAGCAGAAATCAGGAGCCGAAACTGCACTCCAGCATTAGAATAAACAAAGCCTCCAAAGCTCCTGCAATGCTTAAATGATTTTACAATTTCCTGCCAATTTTAGATTTTTTTAAATCCAAAAATTGTACCCCCAAAACTTAAACCAGCTGCAAATATAGTGGTGTGCTTCTTCCACCCGCCTCAGAGCCTCCCCTCGCCCCACATTTAAAATAAAAAGAACAGCCAATGATCAGCCAGAACAAGAGACCAGAAGTAATGTGGTATCACTTCCGGTGCATCCAACAATGTAGTTTTTAGGGGGGGGGGGACAGGGCAAAAAATGGTCCCTACCTCCTCTGCAATTGCCCACTCCTAGTTTACAATCTTCCTTAGTAATCATGACACATATGCTGTGTTTCTGGGTTACGTTCACCTGCTTTGAACTTTCCTGAAAGCCGAGCTCTCTGTATCTCACACACCAACTTAAATTTATGCAGTGCTTTTACACTTGCAGTAGCTGAAGCAAAGCCTTATACTGTGAAGATGGAACATATCAACCCACTAGACTAATAAAAAGCAGCTTACCAAATATGGTCACTAAAACCCAATGGCAAAGGTCCTGACTAAGGAATGCTATATGCTTTCTTAAGAGAGGAAATAATCCTCGAACAAAGAGTTTTGCATGGTTTCAAATTCTTAGTACCTGTATAAGTTGCTTAGAGGGCCATCTGGGCCTGTAAAGCAAGCTAGAAATATATACACTAAAAAAAAACCTTCAGATACTTTTATTCCCGCTTTTAGAAGTATTCATCTTCAACAAAACCTGTAAGCCAAGCTTATAACTCATTGGGCTCAAAATGAAGGCAAGTTTAGAGCTATACAATTTAACCCCTGCCCATGCCACCAGACATTAGGAACAAAGTTTTCAGTGAACTGAACAACCAGCAACATGTAATCTCATAAAAGATTTAACATTTGTCCCTCACCCCATAAAAAGAGAGATGAAACCTTAGCCAGATTATCCCGTTTGAAACAGAACTAAAGGCTTTAGATCCCTAAAAAATTTCATTACCTATTATCCCTTGTCTCCAGTGCAACACAAACCATGCTGTTTGTAGGAAGTTCTCTACAGGAAAAGGGATTCCAGCTCAACATTAGGAGGAACTTCCTGACAGTAAGGGCTGTTTGACAATGGAATATGTAATCTTGGAGGGTGAGTCTCCATCTTTGGAGGTCTTTAAACTGAGGCTGGATGGCCATCTGTCAGGGATGCTTTGGTTGAGAGTTCTTGCATGGCAGAATGGGGTTGGACTGGGTGGCCCTTCTTGCGGTCTCTTCCAACTCTATGGTTCTATAACAAATCTATGTTGTTACTCTATTTTTGGATGCAAGGGACCAGCAGGTCTATCCTATCCAAATGGTATGTGGATCCTCTGGAATTTTCTAAACCAGTGGTTCCCAACTTTTGTTTCTTATGGGTTCAGATCCCTTCCTTTCTTAGGGGTTCAGATCCCAGAAGGCCCAGCCGACTTGCCCAACATTCAGGAATTTTGGATGCTGAAGTCCAGAACAACTGGAGGACCAAAGGTTGAGAACCACTGTTATAAAGATCTTGGGAGCCTAAAGCTGGTCATGGCAACTCTTACATGACAACAGCTGAAGAGAAGTGCAATACAGCAACATCCCAGGAACCCACACGTTTTGCATTTTCACCCTGACTGGAGACCACATGAATCGCTGCTGCAATCAGCTCTGGCCAAAGGTTCCCAACAACAACCTCCCATTCACCTCACCCTTTT
>NC_056527.1:155670824-155674270 GCF_019175285.1 Sceloporus undulatus
CCTTTTTGAGCGCAAACAATAGAAACAAGTGCCAGGACAAGACGCTGCAAAAAAAAAAAAAAGAGGGGGGAAGGTGGAAGAGAGTAGGGCGAATAGATACAAGAGGGGGAGAGCAATAGAGGACAGCTAAAGCACAGAACCTCGGCTTGCTAGCGAGATTAATACATTAAACAGAGCTTTTTTGTCCTCCACAAAGAGAACAAAGAGTAGTATGAATGCTACAGGGAACAGAATTCTAGTGTTGGAGAGACCCCAGGGCCATCCAGTCCAACCCCTTGCCATGCAGGACACTCACCATCCAACACTCCTGACGAGGGCCTCTTTAACAACCTCCAAGAGGGGAAACTCCACTACTCTCTGAGGGAGTTGTGCTCCACTGAGGACAGCTCTTAATGTCAGGAAGTCCCTCCTCATGTTGACGGTGGAATCTCTTTTGCATCCATTGATCCATCTCCTGGTCTTGAAAGAGCAGAAACAAGCTTGCTTCATCCTCATACCAGTCCCTTCAATATTTAAATATTGTAGTATCGGTCCCCTTGCCTTCCCCGACTAACATACCCAGCTAACTTAGCCACTCCTCACAGGGCTGGTGGTTTCACACCCTTCGCCATTTAGGTCGCCATCGCTCTTGGACAGGTCCAGCTTCTCAATATCCCTCTGTGAATTGTGGGCCCCGAACTAGCCAACAGTATTTCCAAGTGAGTTTGACCAAAGCAGAATAGAGTGGTGTGGCTACTCCTCATCGATCGAGGCACCAGACAGCCGACGGAATCACCTGTTGATCATGTCAGGATTGTGGCCTATTCAGCCTTCTGTCCTTTGATATGTTCTGTTTGTCAAGTTGGATAGCAATCATTCTATTATGCGCTCCATTTCTTTCCTGCCTAAACGTAGTACCTTATATTTCTTATACTGAAATTCACTGTTGCTCCTTTCACTGCTTAAGGAAAGAAGGAAAGTTGAAACAAGAAGCCCTGCAGCATCACATTGCTAAGGACGGAAGTAAGTCATCTGAGCATTCCCCTTACGGACGACTGAAAGGAAGGAAGCAGGGAAGGGAGGAAGGGAACTGCCTGCAACATCACATTGATGAAGGTGGAAGCAGAGGAAGAAGCCCCCCTGCAGCATCACTTACCTGGCAAAGGGAAGGAAGGAGGAAAGAAGTCACTTGAGCATCACATTGTGGAGGGAGAGGGGGGGGAAGAAGCCCACCTACAGCATCATTTAGCTGAAGGAGGAAGAAAGGAGGGAAGAAAGGAAGAAGAAAGGAAGTCACCTACAGTTATTTAGCTGAAGAGAGAAAGGGAGGAAGGAATGAAGAAAGAAGAGAAAGTAAGAGACGAGAAGAGAAGGAAGGAAGGAAAGGCACCTACAGCATTGTTTCTCTGAGGACGGACGGAGAAAGAAGCACCTACAGCATTTTTAGCTGAAGGAAGGAGGATGGATGGAAGGAAAAATAGTTAGTGGATAGATGGATAGATAGATGGCCAGAGAGACGACGACAGCCACCTACCTCATCACTTAGTTGAAGGACAACGGACCAAGAAGAAGGGAAAGAAAGAGGAAGGAGCCCCTACCTACGCATCATTTCCCGAAGGACAGGAGTGACACGGAGAAAGAGGAAGAAAGGACTTCTGCAGCTCACAGGAAGGAGGAGGAAGTTGGCTTAGAGGATCCCATTGGAGGGAGAGAACGGGGCTGAGAGGGAGCCAGGGGAGGGCTGCCTGGCGAGGCCTGGCCTTGGAGCCCCTTCTTCTTTCTTTCTTCCTTTCTCTCTTCCCTCTCTCTCTGGCCGGAGCGCGTGCCCGAGCCCTTCCCGCGGGAGGCGCGCACCTGGATGAACCTCGTTGACCTCCCGGATGCACTCACATGTGCCTGCAGGGATCTGCTCGGCCGTCAGACCTCGTAGCGGTAGTCCTCCTCTTTGTCGTGGCCCAGCCCCCGCCTCCTCCGGAGCCCGGGGCCCGCCTAGGGCCGCTGCCTCCCAGGCCTCCTCTCCTCCCCCGCCCGCCTCCTCTCCTCTCCGCCGCCTCCGGGCCCGAGTCCCCGGTCTCTCCGCCGCCGAGGGCCGTCCGTTCCGCTCCCCGCCCAGGCCGGGCTCCACCCGCTCCCCGTCGCCCAGGTCCAGGTTGCCGTCGTCGGGGTCGTCGTCCGGCTCGTCGTCCTCCTCCTCGTCCTCCTCGGCCGCCGGTCCTCGCGGCAACCTCGTCCTCGTCGAACTCGTTCGTTGTAGCCCTCGTCCGAGTCAGCGGCGGCGGGCGGCGGTGGTCCTGAGGGAGGTCCCGGCGGCGGCGGCGCTCATGTTTAGCTTATGGTCTACTAAGACCACTAGACCCTTTGGTGTTATCTGCAAATATGATAATCAGACCTTCTGATCCATCATTTAAGTCTATGGTTTCCAACCTTTGGTCCTCCAGATGATTTGAACTTCAACTACCATAATTCCTGATCAGTGGCCAAGTTAGCTGGAGCTTCTGGAAGCTGAAGTCTAAAACAAATGGAGAACAAAAGGCTGGGAACCACTGATCTAGGTTATAGAATCATAGAATAGAGTTGGAAGAGACCACAAGGGCCATCCAGTCCAACCCCTGCTATTCAGGAACTCTCAATCAAAACAACCCCAACAGATGGCCATCCAGCCTCTGTTTAAATACCTCCAGGGAAAGAGAGACCACCACTCCCCAAGGGAGTGTGTTCCACTGTCGAACAGCCCTGACTGTCAGAAAGTTCCTCCTAATGTTGAGGTGGAATCTCTTTTCCTGAAGCTTGCATCCATTGTTCCAGGTCCTAGTCTCTGGAGCAGCAGAAAACAAGCTTGCTCCCACATCAATATGACATCCCTTTAAGTTTTTAAACAGGGCTATCATATCACTTCTTAACCCTCTCTTCTCCAGACTAAACATACCCAGCTCCCTAAGTTGTTCCTCATAGGGCATGGTTTCCAGACCCTTCCTTTGGACATACTCCAGTTACTCAACATCCTTTCTGAATTGTGGTGCCCAGAACTGGACTCAGTATTCCAGGTGGGGCCTGACCAAAGCAGAATAGAGTGGCTCTATTACTTCCCTTGACCTAGACACTATACTTCTATTGATGCAGCCAAGTGTCCTCCATCCCATATCTGTGCATTTCATTTTTCCGCCCTAAGTGCAGTATTTTACAATTCTCCGTATTGAATTTCTTGTTAGCTTTGGCCCAGCTTTCTAGTCTATTCAGGTCATTTTGAATTCTGATCTTGTCCTTTGGGGTATTAGCTACTCCTCCTAATTTGGTGTCATCTGCAAATTTGATAAGTATGCCCCCAATTCTGTCATCCAAATCATTTATGGTCATCCATTATGATGCTGAAGAGCACGGGGCCCAGGACAGAAACTTGAAGTACCCCACTAGTCACGATTCCCAAAAACCCACAAAAAACTATGGATGCCGGCCATGAAAGCCTTCGA
>NC_056527.1:155674295-155686049 GCF_019175285.1 Sceloporus undulatus
GGGCACCCCTTAGGATCAAAGAAACCAAGACAGGGAAGTAAACAAAGTCCCAGGGACTGGAACCAACGCAGTTCCGGAATTCCACAGTGGCATGTTCCGTTTTTTAAAAGGGTATCAACCGGATTATTCTGCAGTTGCATCTTAATCGTGATGCTCCCAATGGAGGGACAGTGACCCTTCCTCTGGACTACAGGTGGGAATGGAGAAGAGGAGAATAGTCGGGTGCTACAGTTAGTTTACTGTTTACGTCCTTTTAGCTTGGACATTAGAGGGAAGCCTTTACGTTCTATGTGCTTGGAGGGCCAGAGTCAGAGCCGGAAAGGCGAGGGCAGGGCAGGGAAGGTCCTCCTTGGCCATGGCTGCAGCTCCACTTCAGGCTTTCCCTTCTTCTCTTCCTCCAGAAAGAAATCCAGCCGGCCTCTCTCCAGGTTCCTCTGCGCACTCTGGAACTTCCTTCCCGCCTCCACCAATAGCACTTAAGGGTTTCCTTTACGTCACTCGTAACCGGGCAGATGTTTTTCCGCAAGCTGGAGAGGTAGAGGGTCAAACGGGTCTTTCCAGCACAGCGCAGTTCGCGCGCCATGTGGCTTTCGCTTTCCCTTTCCCTTATGGGAAACGGGAGGGGGGTCTTCCAGAAAGGGGGGAGCTGAAAGGAATTAGCATGATCAGGAGGGCTTTCCACAACTGGCTTGGTCCAAACACACTGCAGAAGCATTCCAGTTTCGACTGTTTAAACTTGCCCTGGGCTCATGCTTTTTTACAAAACACCAAACAATTAAACACATAGCGACAGAATTAATAAACTTCATCATTAATGACAGCCGAAACTGTAGTTTTGTTTTTTTATGAGAGCAATGGGGTTGTTGACAACCAAAACTTCCACTTCCCAGGTTAATTTAATTATGAATTTTTAAACATGCATGTTATTTACTATTGCCCCTATGTGTGTGTATAATTTGCATAAGAGCCGCTTTATGTGTGTATTTTCTATCATGATTGTGTTTTAACTATGTTGTCTAACCTGCTTCCGCCATGAGGAGAGCAGGTAAGAAATAAATGTATTATTATTATTATTATTATTTTATTAATTCCCTTGCCCTGGCCAGAGCAGCTTCACAGCTTTCTCAGACTGGATCATTTCTGCCAGTGTGTTTTCGGACCACGATGGATAAGGGAATGTGATCTCAGAGTCCAAGTATAACCATATCAACCCTGAAATGTTGTGATGGACCTTAAACTATGTGGCCATTGGTGGATACGTGCAATTACCATAGTTTCAAAATAGTGCTGCATGAGTGTGAGAGCCCTACAGTTCCTCACAGGCTTTTAAGAGGTCACTCAACCTACTCACTTGCCTTATTGATCGCTCAGCTTTATGCAGAATTAGCCATAGCCTCTATCCCAGTGGTTCTCAAACTGTGCCTTTAGGGATTTGGAGTCCAGAGTCCAAACAAAGTCTTCTCTAAAAGGCACAGTAACAAGGGCCACTGTTAGCTTCACAGAAATGAGGCTTTCTATGGAAGTCAATACAGTGGTCCCTAAACTGTGTCCTTTAAGAGATTTATTTTTTGGACTTCAGCTCCCAGAAGCCTCAGCTGTGGCCAATAGTCTGGGGGACCTTGGGAGTTGGAGTCCAAAAAAATTATCCAGTCCAACCCCTCTTCTGCCATGCAGGAAATCTAAACCAAAGCATCCCATTGACAATGGTTATCCAGCCCTGTTTTAAAGACTTCTAAGTGGAGACTCCACTACTCTCAATAGAGGAGTGTGTTCCACTGTCGAACAGCCCTTCTCGGAAGGTCCTCCAAAATGTGTTGAGGTGGAATCTCTAGTCTTTTCCTGTAGCTTGCATCTGTTGTTTTGGGCCGCAGGAAAAACAAGTTGCTCCCTCCTCATGTGAACCATCCCTTCAATATTAAACAGGGCTATCATTCACCTCTTAACCTTCTCTTCTCCATGCGAAACACCCCAGCTCCTATGTCGTTCCTCTCGGGCCTGGTGTCGAGCACCTTCACCATTTTAGTTGCCTCCTTTGGACACGCTCCAGTGTCTCAACGTCCTTTTTAAACTGTGGTGCCCAGCCAGCAGAACTGGACACAGACAGATCAGGTGGGGCCTGACCAGAGCGATCGGGTGGCCCTATACTTACTCTTGAGCGTGACACTATACTTCTATTGATGCAGCCTAAAATCGCCTTGGCCATTTAGCTGCTTGCATCACAGTTTCTCTCTCTCTCTCTCCTCTTATATATATTAAACAACAAAATCTATACATTCATTTCCATCATAAATTCCACCTTACGCCTTCATCAACTTATTTCACCAAACATAACGTATACTTTACCCATCTTCCTTATGCTCCTTACATTTGAGGAGCAAAACAAGGGAAAACCCCCTCTGAACTAACATTTCCATGTGGGAAAACCCCATGGCAGCTTCCTCTTCCTTAGGGCTGCCCTAAAAAAAGTCTGTAACCCCATAATTATGTAACGTAAATCGGTTTTAGTTGACAGAACACAATGACTTTTTGACGGCCATAGTATGAAAATCCAGCCTTTTTAGGGATATTTTGTTTAAATGAAGCCAAGGGGCGAAGGCCCCCACCCTCCGAGGTCGCTTCAAAAAGATGGCGGGAAGGAGGAAGGGAAGAAGGAAAGGGACGTCGCCTGAGGAGAGAAGAGAGGAGAGAGGGTGAAGGCCGGCGCAAAATGGCGGAAGGGGGCGAAGTGGAAGCCAGAGAAATGGTAAGAGAGGAGAAGGGAAGCCATTTTGTGAGGTGTTTCTGAGGCAGGCCCCCTTGGATGCTTCCACTGGAGCCATAAAGTGCGTTTGGCGCCGCTTTAACTGCCCTGGCTCAGGCTATGGAATTCTGGGAAGTGTCGTTTGCTGCTGCAACGACACTTCCCAGATTCCATAGCCTTGAGCCAGGGGCAGTTAAAGCGCGCCACCCAGGGCAGTGAAAGCGGCGCCAAACCGCACTTTATGGCTCCAGTGTGGATGCAAGGTCTATCTCTAACACTCATGAGGCTCAATGCATGCTAGGGAATCCTGGGAACTGTAGTTTATTGGGCTCTCTGACAGAGAGGGCTCAATGTCTCACACAAAACTACAGTTCCCAGAATGCTCTAGCCTTGAGCCAGGGCAGTTAAAGCAGCCTCAAACCATTGTTTTTGCAGTTTCAAGTCGTTTCTGATTTAGGGCGACCCTAAGGCGAACTATTATAGGGTTTGCTTGGTAAGTTTGCTCAGACCCAGTTTGCCATGGTCATCCTCTGAGGCTGAGAGAGTGTGACTCGCCCAAAGTCATCCAGTGGGTTTGTGTGCTAATCTTTATTCTCCAGAGTTTTCACCAATCGCTCAAACCACTAGTTTTCACTTCTCTTTTCCCCAGATCCTGGTTTATTCCCTTGTGCACCGAAAGTTTCAATGATCCATGCATCCTAAGAGGTCAGAAGCCATGCCAAAGCCATGCTCTGGTCCTAAGGACCAGAGCTCACCTTTGGTGCTACTTCTTCCCTCTTAAGAGGGAAACAGCATACCTCCAAACTGACCCAAAGCAGCTTTATTTTGGCCTTTCTGTACTGGCCCTTTGTAAGTATCAAACGAAGACATTAAATTCTTGAGCCAGTTGTGTTTTCCCCACTGCCTTACTCCTCTGTAGGTCAGGTATTTTAGGAAAATATGGGTAGGTTCATACATTGCTTCCGAATAGGGTGTTGCATATTTGCTTTGGAAGAGGTTTTGACTTGGTTCCTTGCTTTCCTAGAGGAAGTTAATAGCAGGTTGGATTCTGTTTCCTTGTTTCACTAACTAGATCCTGGAGGATTTCTTTATGATGGATGAAGAACCTGTGGTTGACAAAACAGCTGAAGAGGATGAAATTGATCTTTATATTAACTTGACATTCACCTCATCAGGTAAAAAAAATGGTTTAAAGAGGTATAGTGTGATATTTCTTTTATCATAATGTTGGCTAACAATAAAAGAGTTGCATCAAGTTGTCTCCCCCCTCCCACTGCTATATTCACATATTGTGCTAAACCATGGTTTGTGTTAACTGTAGCTTATTGCTTTAGCTACAGATTATCTCACTGATAGACCATACCAACTAGAGGGGCTTCATTTTCCATTTTAGGACTGTTTCTGTCCCGTTTCTTTGTCAATTTCTTTTTCCAGGTGGGAGCTGGGGAAACAAGCTTCTGTTCTTGATTCAGATATAACAAGAAAGCAGAGTTTGTAAACCAAAAATAATAAACAGTGGCTTCGGTCTGTGGCTGTTGAATAAACCATGGTTTGTTTGTGAGGATGGGTTCAGGCATTAAACAAGCTAGAGAGTAGTAAGCAATTACCTTTTATTTTAATGGTCAGTTTTCCTGGAGTACACATAGTTTTCACAGACACACACAGCTATTCAAGGACAACTGTCTGTAATGCAAATTAACTAATCAACAAAACTTCTCAGTGGACCGAAACTGATCCGGTTTAAACCATATATTCAGCCACCATTGTTGTAATGCAGCATACCAGCTATAAATGTCTGTGCGAGCAGCAACTGTTACATCTCTCCTCTGAAATCCTCCCCCTCAAGACTTTCCACCCCACAGATATTCAGTGGGCTGGTGGCAAGTGGCAGGGGGCCAGGGCATTTACAGAAAGTGGCTTGGCTATGTCCCCCAATAGCCATGGACTCAGGTATGATTGACTCTCCATCCACTGAGATGCACAATTCCAACGTTACAGTTCTACCGGGCCACCCGCCTTGACTTAGATTCTCTCCTCTTCCTATGCCCCCATGTGCCTTCATCTTATCGTTATGACGTTCTTTTCGATACTTCGGACCGTCTGTAATTTTGTTAATTACTTTGCAAACACAAAGACTTTTGTAACGTATGCCCCTTCCACTCCGTACAGCTGATTTGCGAATTCATTTGTAGGTACGAGGCACACTTAGCAGATCTAAGTCCTTTAACCCTATCGTATATGGATGCTGTCTCATTAGGTAAGAGGATTGTTCTTTTATAGGTCCTGTTACTTTCGGATAATGTTTGAATGCTCATTTGAATCATAGAATTCGAATAAGAGACCACAAGGGGCCATCCAGTCCAACACGCTGAGCAGTTGTTGTTGTGTGCCTCAAAATAATTTCCAATAAGTATGGTACCCCTGATGTGCAACCTAACAAGGGTGTTTTTTATGTCTCTTGGCGGTCTGGCCATTCTTTCCATCTATTTTTCAGAGGGGGTAGCACTTTGCTTGTGTGCCCAAGGGTCAACACAGTCAGGGTTCCATGGCTGAAAAGGGATTTCAAATTCTGGTCCCCAGAGCACAGTCAACCATTCAAAACATTCTATACAATTGGTCCTCCTTATCCACAGATTTTATTTTTCCATGGCACGATTCAAGCATTCTACGGCTTGAACAATATTCCATTAAAACGTATAACATTCAAATAGAAAACCTTCGAATTTCCATTTTTATAATAGAGGACCATTTTTACTATTGGCCTATTGTATTTAATGAGGACTTGGAGGCATCCCACGGAATTTTTTTATCCAGCGAAAGGTCCTGACAACCAAACAAACCCCAGCAGCATAACAAGGTGCCAATGTACTACGCTGACTCTACAACACTTGAATACCATGTATAAAAACAAATCAAGATTTACTATACAACAAGTCTTTCAGAGGAGGTGTTTTCTTCTTTCATTATGCTTCTGTTAAACTTTTGCCAATATTCCAAATGAAGCACAATATGTTCTTAAAAAAGAAAATACAGCATTTGTTTATATTCATTTCAGGTTTGTTCATGCATTTCTACAGAGTGGCAACTTCCATGTGCTCAGAACTTTTATGAAACCAATTTAGTGGAAATTCTTTGATATGCCTTTGTTTCTGTCAACTTTTCGCTCAGGAGGAGTGTCTGGCATTTTTTTTTTGTTCCTTCATACTCTCCCTGACACCATTAGAAAAAGCACAATGCCAGATATGGCCAACTTGTGACTAAGAGAATATCATAATTTTATGACACCACCTTACCTGATAAGCCCAGTGAGGCTTCCACACCACCACAAAGATATTCATCCACATCTATATATCTGGAGTATGCATCTCTTTGAGTAACAACAACACTTTTTGCTTTGGCACAATGCTGCACAAAATTGGCATGGGGAGCTCCCCAACAAAACACCTTTCCAAAAAATTGATATAATCGCATATCCTATTAAACATAACTTTCTTATTGTTCCTATTGGATGTAACAATATGTCAGAAAAGAGGGATAGAGGGGGGAGTAGCAGTTTACAAAGGTAATCAGTAGAATATCTTGAAGACTGTTCTGCCCCTTATCCTGTCAGGGAAGGATCGAGGATAGCGCTGCTTCTGCAAAGAAGAACACCCAAAATGAGCTAGAAACGAAAATGAGATTTGGGATTGGTAGTTGGCTTTGGATTGCCACTTTGGATGACCAACCTTGTCTCCCAAAAAATGAAATCACAGGCAGATCAGATTTACAATAGATTACAAAAATAAGATTCCAAACTTAAACACATTAAAAAAATGTTTTAATGACAGCAAAGTGAAAACACTAAAAATGGCATCGAAACAATATTGAATGAGTTGTGCATATATGGCTGTTGTTTTTGTTATCCTGGCTTTTCCCCAAAACAATACAATTAAAAACTTAACAAAAGAGAGCATTAAAATCGGATTAAAAATTACTAAGTATTAAATTACCAAACTACAAAAACTTGGTAAAACACTTGTGATAAAAGTACAGTGCCTCTCTCTGTTCATTGTGGTTTCTTTGGACTCGGGTCCCTTGCTTTATGTGTGATGGGACGAACGGAGGGATGAATCTGAGATAGGGGGCCGCGCCCGCAATCACACACGATTGTGTGCCCATTGGCCTATATTCAAAACTTCGTTTTCACAAGGGGATCCCAAAACAGATCCTGAGAAAAAGGTCGAGGGTGGACTGCCTTATATCGTAGAAAGAGAAAGGAAAGAGGGAAACACATACCCACTTCACACACTTGCAATACTCATAGTTACGAAAATTATAAAAGCCTATGCCTAAATAAACATTGTCTTCAACTACGCAGCGGGAAAGGCTGGAGAAAAAGGAGCCAACCAGACCTTTTGTGGAAGGGCCAGTTCCACATGCTGGGAAGCAGCCGCCAAGCAAGGCTCTCTCTACCAACTGCCACCTGCAAGGGTGGTGGGACTGCCAAGAAAGAAAGGCTGGTCCCGTAGATCTCAATGCATTACCCTGGTTTATAAAAGGAGATATGGTCTTTCAGATAGTCAGATCCAAGCCATGTAGGGCTTTAAAACTAACACCAGCACTGCCAATGTAGCTGTTTCAACAGGCAGAGATACATGATCCCTACAATCAGCCCAGGTCATCAGCCTGATGCCGTATTTTAAGCCTTGTTGAAATTTCCAGTTTTCAAAGCAGCTAACATAGACCATATTACAGTAGTTCAAATGGGATACAATCAAGACATGTGTCATCATGGCCAGATCTGACCTTTTCAAGGGACTAGCGCAGCTGTCACAGACTTTGGTGCATGGTACACGACAAATGCATTCCCAGTCATCGCCACGAGACCCGGACCACTCAGACTCAAATCTGAATTCAGGAGCACACCCAGCTGTGAACCTGAGATTTAGGGGTGTGTGTAACCCCCAGCCATCACAGCTGAACCCCTATTCCCTGATATGCCTTCCAGGAGCACCTCTATTTGTATGGATTACAGCTTCATTTGTTTGCCCCCATCCAGCCCATTACTGATGGTTGAAGTCAAGTTGGTTTAGTGAAGGAACAGTCTCCTTGGAGTCGATGGAAAGGAGAGATAAAAGTTGTGCATCATCAACATACTGATGACACTGAACCTAACAAACTCTGATGACCTCCTCTAGTGGTTCATGTAAATACTAAACAGTATGGGAAACAGAACCAAGCCATGATTAAAAAATGTAAAATATAGCCAGGATGTCAAACAGGCATTCCCCAAACACCACCCCCTAGGAACGACCAAAGCCACTGTAATATAGTGCCCCATCACCAGAGAGGCAACCCAAAAGCTGTGAGAGGTCTAGCCGAATCAAAAAGAAGACTACAGTTGCCCTCCTTATCCACAGATTTTTTTATCCATAGATTGAAAGCATCCACAGTCTGAAAAAATATTCAAAAAGTATAAATTCCAAATAGCAAAACCTTGATTTTCATTTTATATAAGGGGCACCATTTTTCTATGCCATGTATTTAATGGGACTTGAGCATCCACTGATTTTGTTATCCACAGGAAGTCCAGGAACAAATCCCAGCGGATAACAAAGACCAGCTGTGTACTCACACTTCTCTGTGTAGCGTCATCTACCACGGCGACCAAAGCTGTTCTCCCTTCCATAACAAGGCATGAAAGAGATCTAAATTATCCATTTTTTATTCAGAAATGCCTGGAACTAGGAGGCCACCAAATCCTCCCAACACTTTGTCCAAAAAGAAGATATTGGACACGGCCAAGTGCTCCAGTACAGTGGGGTCCAGGACGTATTTTTTCAAAATGGCCTCACCACAGCCTCTTTTTTCCACAAGATGGAAACTCACCTTGCTGTAGTGAGGCATTCATTTCTCCCACCAATCCACCAATCCCCCCCTTAGGCTGCTTTCAACAAACAGAGACGGACCTGGTTCAGTGTGCAGATGGTGATATTACCTCTCAAGGCACCTTGTCTACATCCGCAGAAAACTGAAATTTATCCAATAATTCGGGACCAAAGTTACATACACTGCCCTGTATCAACCTACAACAACCTCCCAGTCAGAGGGATCTGGGCAATATTATCTGCTAAAGTACTGTGCAAACTCCTCACAACAGGCTGCCAAGTGGTTTTATACTGCTTTGTAGGGCAGATGTAAACAGGCTCCCGACCACTTAGGGACCAGCTCTCTGGATGACACTGTGTGGATGCAATGGTGGCAGTCAAAAAGGATTACTTCATTTCCACCCACCCATACCATAGGCATCCCCATGCGCTCTAGCCTGTGTTTGGTCAGACTCCCATGAGATTTTGACACTGTCATTCTAGTCTCTGACCCACTCTATTCATCACCGCCGATGTTTCATCACCTCATATGAACCAGGGTGCCCACTTGGCTCATTACATGAGAAGGAATGCTTAGGGAGCAATTCATGTCCACTGCCCTGGTCAGTTCCCTGTTCCATAGATCAGCCAGGGGCTTCAACAGGTTCAGGTGCCAAGGCAACACGGAAACTCCCTATAAGCGGTCAGGAACCATCCAGATCCATAAGCCTCCAGGGGTGGACCCTATCCCTTTAGAAGCTCAAGTTCCAGTGAGTCTAAACCACCAGGTAGTTATGATAATGGAACTGTACAAAGTTTTCTCACCCCCAGCCAGAAACTGAACACCAGGTCCAGAGTGTGTCCTGCAGCATGGATAATCTAGATACTACTTGGGACAGACCCATGGTTGTCATAGAGGACATGAAGGCTTGAGCTGTTCTGACAGAGAGGTCTCAAGATGAATGAATTAGCTGAGGGCACCAAAAACCACCATCAAGACAACTGAACCCAGTCTCAGGAAAGGGCTACTATTGAGTAGCAGGATGGGTGGTTACACCAACCGAATCCCTTTCTGTCCAGCCACCCACATTTAAGTACACCACCTGCATGGATGCAAACATTCCACTGAGGCATGAAGTAAGGAGCTGAAGCAGAGAAATTATTATGCCCAAAGACCTTCTTTCAGTTTTAAAAAGAGAATACAGTTGGCCATCCACATTTGCAACTTTGACTTTTGCAGATTTGATTATTTGTGGTTTGATTAATATGTTCTCTCTACGGATCTCTAGGTTTCTCCAGTGCAACTTTTGCCAGACATGACCATAGAGCTTCGCTGGGAGAACCTAGAATCCTGCGAAAACACTTTTCTAGGCATTTGTCGGTCCTCAGCATTGTGATTCTATGATCATGGTAGGGGTTGACCACCGAGTTGCACGTGAGGGACCTGGCGATTCCTAGAGAAGTGTTCTCTCAGGTAAAAAGAATAGTGTTGGTTTTTGTTTTTCTGAGGTTTTACCACATTTCACAGGTGTCCTTTCACCTAGCCCAGTGCCATTTGGAGGGACCACTGTATTACCATTGTAATATTAAACTACAAAGCTAATCTAGATCTAGATATGGGTTTTGTTTTGTTTTGTTGTTGCTTGAGGTCTCGAGGTCAGGAGAAAGCCAATTTAAATGTGACTTTCCAATTCCCAAATATCCTGAAATACTAAATATTTTGCATCAGATGAACCAAATGGGTCACACCTTAAATCTTCCTTCTCCCTATACTAATTCTAACCAGAGGAGAGGGTTACTCCACAGAACAGAATTCTAGACTCCCTAAGTATGGCGACAGGATTACTCGGCGTTAAGCCAGACACAAATATTTTTCTTCCTGCTTGTCATACCTCAAACCAAATGAGCAATAAATGAATTAGAAAAGCTATAAATTAGAAAACGTACTTCCTAAAAATTTATTAACACATCTGAGTTCAAGGTAATTCCAATAGGGAGGGCTGTTGTATACCAGTCCATTCCAAATGGTCTTATTGTCAGAACTGCAACAATACTTAACACTGAAAGTTCAAGAATGCCTCACAGTCGGGCAGCAGTAATAGAGTTAGATAGTTGAATGATCCTCAAGTGTCCTTTTTGTGGTCTATCTATCTGATCCCTCTGTTATGTCTTTTTTCACCTCTTCTCTTCCTGCCAGTTCTCTCTTAGTTCTTACCTAGAATGAAAGCAGATTAAACCAGGATCCTAATTAACTTTCTTACTTTAGAATGGAGTTTAGTTTGCTTCACTGCCAATGTCTTTGTACCTTAATCAGGATTAACCACTGCATGCGCTCTATCATTTACCTACAGTCATTTAGAAAGGGTTATAAAATAAATTTGCCACAAACCACAAACAGCCATTAACACAATTATTTTTCTAGAGCAAACCATCCCAATTTTCTCCAACAAAAGTTCCATTCAAATGTGTCCTCAAATACCCTGACAGATCTCACATGTTCTTTATCACAGATTGAAGCCCATGCATCTCCTCCTGCTTTTAATTTTTTGAACACCCTACCTATTTCCCACATCTGGGCTAGGAAAAACAAGATCAATACAGGAGACAGCACAAGTCTGATTAAGAAGAATTTTGTAGGACATACCTGACCTTGCACTAACACTTACCTCTAATGTAGACTGGCCACGCACAGCTTCTATGACTGCTGGGTTCTCCCAGGTCTTTGTTCTTCTGTTTTTCTTCACTTATATGATCCTCTTCCTGATCAGCATGGCTCTGCTTTTCCTCCTCCATGGCATCACAGAACAAAGCTGGGCTTCAGTGTTGAGGACTTCCATTATCTGCCACATCTTCTAGCATGGCTCTGTATTCTGTATGCTTTAGATTCTCCTCTTCCAGCAGACTTTGGGACTGTCTCTTCACCAGCAGCTGATACCATCACCTTCTCAATGTTCACCCATAGGAGCTCGTCTCTGGATCTTATAACCAGGACTTTTGCCCCCATTCTCATCTATGTAAGCTTTTGAGAGAGAAAACAACATTCCAGATCAGTGGCAGAACAACAAGGATCTAGAACAGGACACAACCCCAAATGCAAGAAGTTCTCACATAGCTAAAATCCCAAACTGGTTTGTATTCGCACATAACTAAGCCGAATTAGGTTGTGTT
>NC_056527.1:155686074-155687322 GCF_019175285.1 Sceloporus undulatus
CTTTTGTGATCCTAATTCTTAATAGTTCTGTTTCACCGTACCTGCTACTTTATCTATAAAGTCTATTTCTAATGTACTCTAAGATCGTATTTATTATCTTAGCTATTTTGTTTGTTTGTTTAATGAAAAGAAAAATAAATTAATGGTATGAGCAGACCAACCTCAATTCCTATTTGTAAGTTATGCACCGTCTTGTATCTATTACTTCTATAGCTTAAACCTAGTTTTCCATCAAAGTTGATAAGTACTTCTATATTATTATTATTTTGTAATGTATGTGGTACTTATTGTCATTTTCCCTCCACGTTCTGCAATATTAATCCATTTTATCTCTTTGATTTCCTTTATAAGGAATAAATAGATAAATAATAGTATGAAACAACCTGTAATTGTAGTGTTTTTCTATTGGTGAAGAATACATTTCTAGCTGGGAATGTATTTGGGGAGTGGGAGGACACCAAAGGCAACATTTGCTAGGCTGGGGAAAAAAAAGAGTCTTTGAAAGGGGTCTCCAATGATCAGAACTTCTTCGCTCGTCATGCACATCCAGGCCAAAATGGAGGATATTCATGATGGTGCAGAGCTGCAGATTTACAACTAGAAACAAGCAAGCAATAAGTGAACTGATCGGGATATGATGAGTATAGTTTAAGATTTCATAGATTCCATTTAATCTAGTTGAACCCACTGCAGATTCCTTACATCAGCAAGGGGCTGAACTAAAAGTCTGTGCTTGCTGCTTGGAGAACTCAAAGACCATTATTAGACATTGTAAGCAAGAATGTCAAAAATGACCCTCAGAGATGCCAGACTAAATGTGGCGTTTTGTTGTTGAAAGAAACTTTTTAATTTTACATTACTCATTCAATAAAGCAATATCAACCACTGTGGGAAGCTAAGCCACCTTTTCAGGATCATCTAGTTTCTTACGGATTGGTGTCAAGGCACATTGAGCCATGACCCCAAATCCAAAATACTTACTAAAAAATGTTGTGTTGCTGCTCTTTAGTAAAAAGGAAAAGGTCTGAAGCAAAATTCAAAGAGTTTGGGAGTTGAGGGGAAGTCCCTCCTCTTGGTGCCATTTTTGTTGTTGATCTTTAAGAGAAAGTAGTTCACAGTATAGCTGTACATCAAATAGCATGTTGTAATTCTCCACTCTGTCTATGGGCAGAGATTGGAAAGACCATAAAAGAATAATTCCCCCACAGTTGCAAATGGCAACAGCAAGAACTGCACTGGCAGGCTGGT